>NW_023469669.1:0-5279 GCF_013731165.1 Rhagoletis pomonella | reverse complement strand
TTTGACAAGGGATGACGGAAATTCGTTCCATAATACATCAAAAAGTTTTAGCTTTGAACATAAGATGACAATGGTATTGTGTATGTATGTGTATAGTGCATGTGCAAGGTGTGTACACACCCGGCAAGAAATTGTGCGACTAAGCTCTAAAGAGAGTATTCCGAGATTACTGTCAATCGGGTACATTTTGGCATTAATTAGTCGCAACTAGTCTCATACGGGTACTAATGGAGATCAATTAGTCCCCGACTCATATCTAAAGGGTACTATTAACGATTTAATGAGATGTACATACGCACTTAGTCAATGAAATTACTTGTGCGCCGTTGTACATACCATACCCATATATGTAAGTACATATAGACAGTTTCAGTGGCCGCCATAATCAAAATATTTTCAAACGTATTCATTCATATCTCTATGTTTCAAATATCTTGTGTATAAGATAACTAACTTTGACTTTTCAAACATATGGAATCCTCTTCAAAAGTATATTCAAACTAAACCCTTTTTAAATCTCTTTGGAGATTGTGCTACATATTTCAATCAACTGATGAAGTTGAATTTGACATGGGGCAACACTCTTATATATGTATATGTACTTTAGAGATAAAACCTTTTCAAAACAATTTCGATTGATCTGATGGCATTAACAAAAAATGCATTCGCGATTTATATATATAGATAATAGTAATAATACGTATTAGTAGTAGGAGTAGTAGTAGTTGTAGCAATGATAATAGTAATATTAATATTAATAACATTAAGAAACACTAAGAAACAGTATATAATATTTTCCTTCCTTTCTGTATACAGCTAGATAGTACTGACTATCACAAGCAACGTGGGGGTGTACTTGTAAAATGTCGTTTTTGCACAACTAAACTACAAGGATCATTTCAAGTGACTTCGAATTTCGTACGCCATTTACGGATAAAGCATCCTCAACAATTAGCAGAATATGAGCAATTTAAGTCTTACAGTTCAAGAAAAAGGCAATATAGCGATACCATATTTCAAAACCTTACAGTAAAAGTTATCGCGAATAACATGCTTCCAATATCTATTGTGGAAGATAAAACGTTTAGACAGTTTGTTACATTTTTGAATCCCCAAGCAAAATTAATGACTAGGACAACGGCTACAAAACGAATTGATGATTGTTATAAATCAATGATAGTAAAAATTAAAAATGAGCTGAAAAATCAATTGTATTTTTGTACTACCGCCGATGTGTGGTCTACCAAACATCGCAGTTTTTTTGGCTACACGTGCCATTGGCTATCAAATTCTTTCGAGAGGAAGTCTGTTGCACTGGCTTGTCACCGTTTTAAAGGGTCCCATTCTTACGACAAAATTAACGATATTATTATGGATATTCATGCTAACTTTGGACTAAATTGTAATAACGTAATAGCCACTATAACCGATAACGGATCTAATTTTATAAAAGCATTTAAAGAATTTGGAGTCGAGAACACTTCAGAAGAAGACGTATTTGAGTCAAGCGATTTTTCAAGTCATTTATATGAAAGTTGTCTTCCAAAGCACATTAAATGCGCGACGCATACCATTAATCTTTTGGCATCGAACGATTTTATTAGCATTTTGAAAAAACACCCTTCAATTTTTGAAAAACATCCCAGTAGAACTTGGGAGCATCGTACGATTGCTCGGTGAGTACTCCCTGGGGAGTATACGAATACTCCCCATTGCTCCCTATGCTTCTGTGTATAAGCATGTAATTTCGTATACTCCATTTAACATTGTATGTCCTAGGAAGGGGAGTAATCCCATTTACCTCCTAATCGAGCAATCGGGGAGCACACACAAAAATATCATCCCACAAACCTCCTAAAGGAGCAATACGGGAGTACTCCCATAAAAGCCTCCCCTATACCTCCCAAAAAGACAACAAGGGAGTGCACATAGAAATACATCCTATATTCCTCCCAAACGAGCAATAAGTGAGTACTCCCTTGGAGGCATCCCGAAAGCCTCTTGTACGAGTAATAAAAGAGCTTTTCATTGCCCCACACAATAGCTAGACGATTTTGCTATTTACGCAATACATTTATTTAATTTTTTAAACAAATGTTTGTACACAATATTAAAAGATCTTAACTGATACCTATAAGTACGAGATCAGACAAAACATAAATAATACTTATTACTTGTACATTATTGATTAATTTTGGAGTTGCTGTTGCGAACAAATGCATTAAAAGTAAAACAGAATAATAATAAAACGGTAAGATAACTACAAGATGTCCTGGGTTTCAGGGATGCTTGGGTATTCAGGAGTTCACGCAAGTAGGGAGTGTATGAAACTTTCTTGTTTTAATGTGTAGGTGACTTTGCCCATCCGATATCTTTGTCACCCAGTAAAAGATCTGGACCGGCTTGATATGAACGTTAAAACCACGGAGTCATGCGTAAGTGCTGACACTCCTAATAATTTGCCAAATCTGAAAAGTATTTAGCGGTATCTAATACAATATTTATTAAAATTAAACAAAAGTTGCAATACATACCGACGCACCTTCATTTAAATGTGTCCTATCGACATTAAATTATTGCATCCTCCTTATATTGTTTCTATATGAAATATTTTCTGTAGTTTTCCTTATGATAATTTTTCCAATAACACAAAAATTCTTTTGAACTAGGTGCCTATAGCTCCCCCATAAATCAAAAGGAATACTCCTGGATTGCTCTCTTAGGAGACATCGCTTTTTGCTCGTAAGCGAGAAATAACGGAGTACAAAACCGACAAATCTCAGTTATAGCTCCAAAATCATTCCTCAGCGAGTATTCTTTTATTGCCCACTTGGGAGATCTCCTGTTTGGCTCCTAAACGAGTAATAAAAGAGTACAAAGTCGACAAAAATCGTTTATTGCTCCAAAATCATGCCTCTGGGAGTATTCGTTTGTTGCTCGCTTAGGAGATCTCCTATTCGACTCCTAAGCGAGTTATAAAGGAGGTCAAAACCGACAAATCTCTCTTATTGCTTCGAAATCAGGCCAAAGGGAGTACTCTTTTATTCCTCACGTTGGGAGATCTCCCTTCAAGTTCTAGTGGGATAATGCTGTAAGTTTTTATATACATACACACATACAGTGTTACACAAAAAAACTGTTACTACTATTAAGTGGCTCTGGTCTCTAATCCTTGTATAATCCATATCCATCCCTTACTAAAGGAAGCAGTAAGGATTGCTAAGGTAGTTACAAAAGATTAGACATGGATTCAACAAGGATTAGAGACATGAGCCGCTTAACAGTAGTAACCGTTTTTTTTTTTAATTTGGAATTGTGTCGTTATTGCACAGGAACATGGATATGTTTTTAATGCTGCATTCCACCGCGAGCTTTAAATTCCGTTCGAAAAAAGAAAATATTAGAGTAACAATCGTACAAATGTATGCGTCTCTCTACTAAACCTTCAAATTTCTATATTTTGGTATTTTTAAATAGATAATATCGAAGTGTTCCAGTTTATGGAGCAAAGTAAATCGACCAAAAATCTCAGAACAAATAAAAGCAATTCTGGGAGGTCAGCTAAAATACCCGGTAGTGACTAGATGGAACTCGCTATACGACTCCCTAAGATCGTTACGCTCGCATAAGCAAAAAATTAATGATCTATGCGAAACATTCCAAATAAATAAGTTTTACGAAAATGAATTCGATTACTTAGATGAGTATATGGAGGTATTAAAGCCTTTAGGTGATGCAGTTGATTTTTTGCAAGGCGATAAAAAAATGGTATATGGTTACCTTTTGCCGACGCTCGCAACTATTTTTACAAAGTACAATAATTTAATAAAAGCTGAAAGACTCGTATATTTTTGCCAAATAGTTTCCTCTTTGACTGACGCGATAAAAGAAAGATTTAAGAAATACTTCGAACTTAAGGAAGATGTGAGTGATGCTATAACTGCCTCTGCATTATGCCCCGATGTGAAACTTCAATGGGTTAATGCTCTTAATCCAGAATTCAGCGACGCGAAAGTAGCGGAATTGAGCAATATGGTCAGAAAAATTATTTCAACTGAGTGTGCCAAGGATATAATTCCTACAACTGTTAGCATATGTGAACGTGCAAACTTTTTCGACTTTGGACGCAAAAGTAATTAAGATTTATGTTTAATACTAGGTCTCCATTGTGATATTTAATGAAGATTTAGCCCTATGATGAGATTTGAGGTTAAATCTTTTGAGATTTACCATATTAAATTAAATCTCGAAAGGCAGTAGATTTAAGTTAAATCTTCGTCAAATCTTCAATAATATTGATCAATAAGTACAATTTGTTGGATGTGGCAACCACAAATTCACATGCCATAAGTCAAATGACATTTGTGTTTTCAATATACAGTTGAGGACATTGAAATCTAGCCTATCATAAAAACATGAATTTTCGTATTTTTAGGGTTTTTTGTTAGTTTGGGAGGAAAATTAGTAATACATATTTACATAACTTTGGTTGTAATAAATTAAGAAAATATTAATTAAAAACTAAAAATTTAGAAGAAATGTTTTATAGTAATATCATGCAGAGTCTTCTCCGCTTTCTATAAGTCATTTACGCGCTGCGACAAAAAATTTATAAATTTCGGTAATGGTTCTGTTCCGATAACATTGCACCGAACATCCGCTATAACTCAGTTCGTATTCATGATATGCCAAAGGCCCACGATTGGATTTTCGGTTCCCTCCTATGAATAAGAGAGTTCTACACAAATTTTTCTTTCCGAAAATGTTTTTTACCGTTTTGATAATTTTTTTTTAAATTCGGGAAAATGATTCGGAATATGGTACCATTCTTTACACTTTCTAAACTATATATTATACATACATATTTACCACGGATTAAAACCCAATAATATTCAGAATTCATATAATGAAATTCCGCTTGGTACCTTCCTTTTATCCGTCTGCATATCAATGTCCGCAACTGTATTTATAAAATCATACATAAGCAAACGTCAAATATTTAAAAATGTGAACGTCAAACATATCTCGTTGTGGTAATGGAGACGGTTGTGATTTAGCAACTGGATTTATTAAATCTTAATGGATAAATCTCTCAATGGAGACATAGTATAAGATAGATGCATCAAATATTATAAACTGTCATAACATTATCACAAATGATTTTATTTCTGCAACAATTTTAGATGAAGTCACGCCGTCTGCTAATGTTATTAGTCAGTCGCAAAGAGAATACTGCAATTATATCTCAGACCCAAGCACTGATATTGAAATGCTATGCA
>NW_023469668.1:0-5281 GCF_013731165.1 Rhagoletis pomonella | reverse complement strand
TAAATGGCAACGATCAATAGGCTATTTTCATCTACATTCTTGCACACACAGGCATCTGTCATACATGGTGAGAAACCATACTCCTTAAGGGTTCGATCCAGCTGATGGTTCTATACACGGCTTGCTTGCTTCAGCCCGTAGAGTGATTTATGCAGAAGGCACACTTTCTCTGATCCATCAGAAAACATTTCAGGCTGCGTCATATATAACTCCTCTTCCAACTTCCCATGTAAAAACGCAGTGACCGCATCCATTTGATCAACATGTAAGTCGTATTTAGCGGCTAAAGCAAAAAACACTGATTGAACGTTTCATCATAATCTACACCTTTACGTTGACCACATCCCCTTATTACAAGTCTAGCCTTGAAGCGGTTAATGGCACCATCCGAACCATACTTTGTTTTAAAAATCCACCGACTTGAAATTGCCTTTCGCCCGGGTGGCAAATTAGTTAGTGTGCAGGTTTGATTCTCCTTCAGTGATCGCATTTCCGCATGCATAGCGTTGACCCAGTGAGTAGAGTTCGGACATGACAATGCTTCCTTCACTGAATTGGGATCACCTAACTGTGCTATCATCGCCAAGTGATTGCGACGATTATCTGACCTCAACGTACGACCTTCAACATTGACAGTTTCATCTACGCGTTGCGTTGGAATGTATGTTTCATCATTGGGATTATAGTTTGACACTAAGGTCTCATCATCGTCCTCCCCACCATCGTTATAAACATTCGATTCGTCGGCGCTAGCAAAATCTTTAGCTTTCTCCGATTCACCACCAGAAAAACGATTCCTCGTGGCTCTCATTGATTGCTTCAGTGTTGACATCCTTCACTTCATTGGTATTGTCATGAAAGTGGAAATACAAATGATTAGAATCGCTTGAAGTGCAATCAATTACCTCTGTTTCCATGAATACTACGTCGCGACTGATGCAAATTCTTTTAGATTCTGGGTCAAACAGTCTATAGGCCTTGCTATTTTGCGCATAGCCCACCATAGTGCATTCCTTCGATTCAGACTGGAATTTTTCGCGTTTCTGCTTTTTAATGTACATAAAGGTTTTGCATCCGAAAACTCGAATTTTACTGACGTCTGGTTTTCGCTCTTACCAAATTTCTTCCGGAGTCTTGTCTATAAAACTGGCACAGGGTGAACGATTATTAACATAAGCTGCAGCGCAAACGCCTTCAGCCCAAAACCTACTGTCCAAGTTACCATCAAGCAGCAAACACCTGACTCTTTCTACCAACGATCTATTTATATGTTCCGCTGTTCCATTTTGAGTATGATGCGCTTAATAAAAAAATTTCAAACATTTTTCCACAAGATTCGCCACCTTTGTTCGTTCGAAAGATCTAAATTTTTTCATTTGTTTCATTTTCCGTCATTAAAATTCTTTAAATTTTTCGAATACGCTTGATTTAATTTTGAGAGGGAATGGAAATCAGTGTTGCCGCTTTAGCCCTTTGGTGGCTAGATTTAGCTACCACATACTTTTTTTGGCCACATAAATTTAAAATTGCCCCTAGCCCTTTTATTAGCCCTTTAGAGAATTTATTTATACTTGGCATGAAAAAGTTGTATATGCTTAATTTGATCTAATTTTTTTTCATTTATGTAAGAGATGAATTTTTAAACTAAGAAAGAGTGATATATATGTATATACATTAGAGTGGTTCAAAAAAATTTTCTTTTGGAAATTCATAAACGCTATCTCAAATTATTGTTATTTGTGATAAAAAAAAAAGAAACGTGTTTTTTTATTTTGAAAAAAAGTTTTCTTAGAGGTCGCGCTGGTTGGTTTTTTATAAAAACGCTGATGTTCTAAATTTTTTTATTTTCTTGACATGTTAAAATGCAGCTAAAAATGTGGTTTTTGCATATAATTACTCTGGTATTATTGGGGAACTTTCCCTAAATTACACACCTGTCTTGGATAATTAGAATGGGTCTAGTTCCCGAAAATATGCTCTCGAAAAGACACTAGTAAAATTGAAACGTTGATACTGAACGATTTACGCATTGTCATGGGTTGGAACTTGTTACCAGGGAGTTTCGCGGGTTGCTAATTAGGAACCTGAGGTCAGTTTTTCGAAATTCCAAATGGCGGATCCAAAATGGCGGTCCATTTTTTTTTAAATGTTTGGATTTGTTGTTCGAAAACCGGCACTCGAGAGGTTTTGTGGCTGCCGATTACGAATCTGAAGTAATTTCTTTTTAATTAAAAATGGCGGATCCAATATGGCGATCAAATAAAAAAAAAAGTACTAAAATTAATACGTTGATACTGAACGTTTTAAACATCGTTAAGGGTTAAAACACGTTTCCAGTGGGTTTCTGGGTTGCTGATTTCGAATCTGATGTTTGATGGCGGTTAAGAGTTTCAAACAAATCCAATCATTCTTTTTAAGTTGGTCGGCTTTTTAGACCCACCATTTTGAATTTTGAAAATCTGACATCAGATTCGTAATCAGCAACCCCAGAATCCCACTGGAAACGTGTTTTAACCCTTGACGATGTTTAAAACGTTCAGTATCAACGTATTAATTTTAGTACTTTTTTTAATTTGATTGACTTTAAAAAAATTGAACGCCAATTTGGATCCGCCATTTTGAAAAACTGACTTCAGGTTCCTAATTAGCAAACCCCGAAACCCCCTGGTAACAAGTTCCAACCCATGACAATGCGTAAATCGTTCAGTATCAACGTTTTTATTTTACTAGTGTCTTTTCGAGAGAATATTTACGGGAACTATACCCATTCTAATTGCCTAAGATAGGTGTGTAATTAAGGGAAAGTTCCCCAATAATACCAGAGTAATTATATGTAAAAACGACATTTTTAGCTGCATTTTAACATGTCAAGAAAAAAAAAATTTAGAACATCAGCGTTTTTATAAAAAACCGACCAGCGCGACCTCTAAGAAAACTTTTTTTCAAAATAAAAAAATACGTGTCTCTTTTTTTATCACAAGTAACAATATTCTGATGTAGCGTTTATGAATTTCCAAAAAGAGTGTTTTTATGAACCACTCTAATATACATATATGTATTGTATGTTCCTTACGTTTTTGTACATACATATTGTAAACGTGTTAGGGCTGTTAACTTATATATTAAGGATTTAACTTTAGTTTGAAATATATAAGTTTACGGCCCTTAATACGCTTAATTTGTTAAATGGTCCATCAAGTCGATTGACCGTGTATGTTCTTGTGGTGTGATTGTACCAGCTGCTGGTGCGACTTCAAAAAACTATTTGAAAATTTTATGATTGTACCAGCATGCTGGTGTCGTGAGTGGTGAAATTATCTCAATTTTCTAAGTAAAAAGTATTTTGGCGGCGATTTCTTGCACTATATGAGTCAAAGCCGTGTTTGTGGAAGATTAAGTTTACGATATTGCAGTTGTGAAATAAAAAAAAAACACAATGTTTGACAAAATGGAAGAAAAATTATGAAATTTCGGCTCTAATCTTTTCGAACTTTACTCGACCTCATTTGCAAAGAAATAAGTATTGTACCAGCATGCTGGTAAGTTATATGCTTCGAGCCTGATGGTACAATCACTTAATGGAGCCAGCAAGCTGGTGTCGTATAATTCCCCTCTTATACAAAAAGGTGTTTGGTTGGATAAAATATTAGCTTTTTCCGAAGTTCATTGTTTTTCTATACCATTACTTATTGAAAATGTTTGCGTGGATACATATATATGTACATGTAAGTAAAAAATTTTAGCTACCACTTTTAGCCACAGCGTCTTTTTTTAGCTCTTTTTTAGCTCTTTTTTTAAAGGAATTTGTCTACCACTAAAAATGATTCGCGGCAACACTGATGGAAATACTTTTTAGTCGAAGTCATCTAAAAACAATACAAAGTATTTCGCACCTCCGAAAGAGTCAAATGGCATTGGCCCACAAACGTCAGCGTGAATTAGCTCGAGCACACGTGATGTGCTAGATTCACTCGATTTTAACGGTACTCACGATTGTTTGCCTTTGATACATATGGTGCAGTGGTTTGGTATCACTGTTTGGTATAACTTGTTTAAATACGAAAGCGGGTCCAAATCTGCGATGGCAATTTTTGTTTTTCTTCCCGCGAGGTATAGAAAATTTTGTTGTTTGACAGGCTGTCTGTATACATTATTATGTAAGTCTGCTTTACCGACAATGGGTAACATTTTGTCACGTATTATGCACGAGTTCTCATTGCAAACAACTGTTTTGCCATTTTTCACCAACTGACTAACAGATAATAGATTCGCACAAAGGCTTGGCACACACAATACGCTATCACTATTAGCTATTGCTTCGTTTCCATCAATATCCAAATTCAGTTTAACCGTTCCAGAGCACTCAACATCAATATTGCTGCTATTTGCGACAGTTACACTCTCTCGCGGTGAGATTTTCTGGCCCTTATTTTCGATCTTCGCTGGTTATCGAAGATCGAAAGTGAAATTCGTATTATGAGCTATGCAAGCCTGTCGAAATTTTCGTTGAGTATCGAATTTTCTGTCGAACAGAATTTTGCTTTCGATGGTGTAGCGAAGTGTTAAAAAATTGTGAAAAATGTATGATTTTGCATTTGTTTTCTTACTTTTTGGCGGCTAGACACTAATTTTTAACAATTTTTATTAATTTCACGCAGTTCTAACGCCATGAATACTAAACAGAAGAAAGAAAATCCCAATAATCAGTTGGCACGATCTCTGAGAACAAAATCGTAAAGCTATTGATAGTTTTAAAGTATTTTAAATAGATTTAACTCACAAACTCCTCTTTAGACAGTCGGAACTTTTTAATAAATCTGTACACAAATTTCTTAAATACATTATTTTATATCAAAATATATTCGAAAGACCATGATAAAAAAAATAGGAAGGTAGAACCGCTGAGAGGAATTTTTCGAATTCTTGATGTTTGCAAACAATTTAATTTTAAAATTTTACAAACAAACTCACACACACATTCTCATTTTCAATCTCAAACAACAACAACTTTGAACAATTCCTTCTTTTTTACTCTCAATTTTATATGATTTTAAAATGTTGGCAAACTTCAAAAAAAAATGATGGCCGACGAATTGAGAGAACGGTTTTACCTTACTATGTTTTTATCATGCGAAAGACTACACTTAAACTCTCTTAAACATTCACTACTCCTGGCCAGTTTACCGGGCCGTTGTACTTATTTTTACCACGTTATTATAAACTCGCTTTCTTTTTTATTTCGTTTTAATTTGCACAAATTTACATAAATATGTATAAGCAC
>NW_023469667.1:0-5281 GCF_013731165.1 Rhagoletis pomonella | reverse complement strand
GGAAATATACATACATTAGGGCGGATCAATTTGTATTCGATTTCTTTCGACTATGCGCATATAGCACAGAACGATTCTATGTGTAATTCTAGATTTTTCTCAAAACTTCCACCAGAGGGTGCAACAGTGAAAATTTTCACATTTTCTTCGAAATTTATTTTCGCAATTCGGCAAACTAAAAATTGATTTTATACTCATGGTGTCTTTGGCTTAGAAACCTCCTATGCTTTACGCAAATATTTAAAAAAAAATTTACCCTCCCTAACATACATATACTATATCTGTGTTGTTAGAACCAGCAGTTCATACATCAAAACTAAATTTGACAGCTGAAAAAACTTTCGCAAAAGTTGCAGGTACTAATATACATACGTACTTACCTACATACATACATATTTATGTTTTGATGGTATACAGATTCATATGGATTTTGAACTTTTAAATATTCGTATCACCAAGTTTTCCAATAAAAAGTCATTTCATTTATCTGACACTGGTAAAGTAAGCATCGTCATAGCGATACCCATACATACATACATACACTGAGGAAAAAAAATATTAAAATCAAATAGAAACGTATTTGATCTTAATATAAACGTCAACGAAAGTACTGTATATTGGTAAATATTCAATTCAATTAGGCGCATATAAAACTAACAAAACAAAAAAAGAAAATGGAGGAGAATAAATAATGGCAACGGAAACTAGAAAACAATATGAGTGGTCGGGATGTGCAGTTGCTGAACTCGCCTCGTTGGATTGCAAAGGGAAGTCGCAAAGCCACTAAAAAAACAAAAAAAAAAAATTCAACTGAAATTTAATGTAACAAAGTGCTGTGATTGTTTTGCTGTTGTAGCACAGGTACGAACGAGACTTTAGCAAGCGCTGGCGGCGAGTGTTGACCGAGTTCGTACTGAAAAAGTATCCGCGAAGTGAATAATCAAGACAAAAACTACAAAAAAAAAAATTACTTTGCATGTTGCCTGCAATGGAATTCGAACCTGACAATCTCCGGATATCAACAACTCGTGGCAAGCATCTTTGCGCACTCAGCTACACCCCGACATATAAATTTGCTTTCAAATGTTGATTATCCATCAACACCACAGCACGCGATTTGTACGTACCCTGCAGGGAAACAGCGGACTAGTGAATCAAATTTGTAGTTCCGTACTAGGTCTTTATCGCCAAAAAGGAACTAGTCCGATATGAACTAGATCCCCACCAGTCGAAAATCGGCGAAAAGTGGTACTTTTAAAAGACTAATTTATATCAGTTTTTTCACTAGAAATCGATATCTAAAGTGACGAATTTAGAAATGGTTCGGAACTATAGAAAAAGGGATGCAGAACGAACTAGATCTTATTTGTCGAATTTAGAACTAATTCGGAGCTATCGAATAAGGGATGCAGGGGGGGCTTGTTTACTTTACATAGATATGTGTTCGGCGGCTTTTTCGTTCAAATACGCTTCTATTCTGTGCTTCGCAGATGCTTTTTCATACCTTGGTAATACACAACTAAAATTTGTGTTAACATTTCAACATCCTGGGACAGTCCGGAGTCTAAGAAATAACAGCGAGCACCTCTGCAAACTCAGCTACAGCTAAAGATATGTAAACGTACATTTCTTACAATCATTCAAACAAATTTAATTTCAAATTGAAAACACATTTCCAAAATAACTTAAAATCGCACACACGGAAGAACCAAAAAGACTGAAAAATCATGATACTTTTTTCTTTCGTCTGTCGATTTCAGAACTGGTTCGGAAGTATAGAATTTAGGACTAGTTCGGAACTATCGAAAAAGGGATGCAGTGGGGGGCAATTGACACTTCCTAGGACATCGCCATGTTAAATTCGCCAGTTGCTTGCATGCAAAAGAGATTTATCGCGAACCAGTACTGGGTCTAAATGTACAAGAAGCGCCACAGTTCAGAACTAGAGATTTTCCCCACAGGGTATAAACATGTACTATGTATGTATGTGTGTGTTGTCACCGCTCTCAGAGCGGCGCTCTGCATGCTTGGGGTGCGTATGTACACTCATATATATACTCAGATGTGAACAGTCAAATACGTGCGTAATAAATTTTGTATGAAAATATCATTTTTAAATACGAACATTTTTAAACGATAATCAAATATAAAGTATTCATTTTTACTATGCATTATTTCCCTCAGTGTATGTTGAGGTGAAAATAATTTTTTGCATATAAAAAAACTGGAGAAGAAAAAATAGTTACGGTTCTAAAAAAAATTAGCGATCGTAACCTTAATATTGAAAATTCTTTTTTTATAAAATTTTTATGTGATTTTTTAAATATTTTACTATCTATTTATATTAAGTTCATACAGAAATTTAATTGAGTCAATTAACTTTTTAATTGAGAGTCAGCTGCTCGATTAGCTACAGTGAAGGAAATGTTGCTGTAATCATACCTTTGATTAGTTTGTACTTTACTTTCGGTACAAATACACCATTTTAGGTACATTTGGAATGTAGTCAAATAACTTTTCAGGAAATCACTTCTTAGTTTTTTCACATTTCAGCGCATTTTCTGGTGTGAGTAACTTGTTCACGTACGTAACTGTAGTTCAATACATCGGAAAGACAGAGAATATTTCATTTTAAAAAGTCAGATATAAGAATTTAGAGGAAGGTGATTCACCTTTTCGAAAACATAGTTTTGTCTCAAACAACTCGAAGAGATTCTTCATGTAGCCAAATTTGTGGAATGTGAGTCCAGAAGTTGACATGGTATCGAAGGGAAATTTAATCTTCTTATTTTCTAAAATATATAAATATGTACATATAAAAATACCTATATACTTTTCAAGTACAACTAATCTACTTTTAGGTAAAGTTTTTCCGCAAATTCGGTACAATTTTAAAATTTAATTTTCCATCCTTGATGGAATATCAGCTGTAAAGTGGACCAGAAACATACCTCAAAGTCAAAATTAAACATACCCAGCAGGGTTGCATTCAATTAGCACTCAATTTAAGCACTAATCAAGAAATTAAGAATTGCATTTATTTGGTAAATGGAGCTCAATTAGCGCCTTTTCCGAGAAAGCCAGCAAGAAAGGACGATGGTAATCGATTAAAATTGGTAAGCTGGGCAAACTGGGTATTATTGGTTGGGATGACGACCCTCTTACCACAAATAGATTCACGAATTGATATTTTTTACGGACTGCTAGTTCGAGTGAGTCTTTCGAATTTGGTAATTGAGGATGAGATGGGATGTTTACAGTAAACGTACTAAGTAAATCTTTAATGGCGGACGCGCAGAAAATAAATCTAACAGCCTGCTCAAATTAGCAAATACAGTAATGGACATAAGTTCCATGGTTCCTTAGCCTTTGCGAAGCCATGGGCGAAATATTAAGGCAGCCACAACAACCTAGTCTATCGCAATTTATAAAGCGCTTTAGACCCACGCGATAAAAGTATTTTTGAGCAACGAAATTTCTACAACAAAAAAAAAAAATATAATAATTTTTATCTCTCAGCGAATTTTGTCGGACAGAGCGATGCCGTCGAGTGATATTCGTCAAGTCAAACAGAACCGAAACGAAATTCGCAGAAGAAGATGAATACCCAAAATTTTCCATTCTGCTCCTTCCTGATAATTATCTTCTCGAAAAGTGAAGCAATAAAGATACATATATTATTTATAATTTTTTTTTTTTTTAATTTTTTTGGGTATCCAGTTTTGTAGTTCGCTCAATTTCAGTTTAATAAAACGCAAGTTTTAAGTGGCTATAATCTACCATTAATTTTTTTTTGAATTTGTTTACAGACGTTCTTTGGTAATTTTTCCCATACAAAAAAAAAACTATCACGCATCCGTTATATGGAGAAACTGAGCAACATCATCAGCAAAAAAAGATCTCAAAAATCAACGGTAGTTTATAGCCACTTAAAACTTGGTACTTTATTACACATATAATAATTGAGTGAACACCAAAACTACTCAAAAAGATTCTAAAAAATTTTGTTTAGAAGTTGAAAATTTTGGTGAAAATTTGTCGAATTTTCCTCAAATTTTGTAAAAGCTTTGAATCATTAATTTAAATGCCATTTGATGCAGAAAGAACTATATTTTTCATTTGAAAATTAACTAAAAAAATTTATAACGAAAAACATTGCAAAATATTAAAAAAAAAAACCTGTACGGAAACATACATATATTAAAAACTAAAGTTTGATTTGAAAGTGTTTCAAGTTACTAATGGAATGTCTCTTTTTATAGACGCCTTTGTCAAATGCTTCAACGTAGAAGAGGAGCACACATACATACATGGTGAGCGCGTACATTTGACAGGGGAATTAGCTGCATTATTACAAACACGCTTAGAATGTTCTTATTTGTATATGTATAAACGTATATGTATGCATATTTAAAAGCTCAAAGTACTCCCCCATCAAACAATTTCACCTGCTGGTTTCAATCACTCACTTCGCTGCAATAAATGGGCCACATTGGCAAACCGATTTCCTGCTCAGTAAATTCCTCCTACCACACAATCCCATTTCTAAGCACTTGCACCTTCATAGCTGCAAGTTAATTTAATTCTATTTAATTGGCGGTTCAATTGTATGCGCCAAACCAAGCGAAACGCGGCCCCCGACAAAGCAAGCAAAGCTATTTACACCACAACCATGCCACTCAAAATTCCAGGCTATAATATTGGCAGCTATGATGTCGGGTGTCGGTCGCTGCAATCGTTCTACTTTTCCTCAATCGCTCTTAGCTCACCCATAGGTACTTATGTATGCATTAGTATTTGGGTGTGTTGTGAGTGCGGTTTGTGCGGTCGCTTAAGGTTGCATTGCGCAGCCCAGCACTGCGCTTTTTGTGCAATTTGCTTTGCTTTGCTTCAAATTGATCGACAGCCAGTGGCTTTATTATTGGCGCGGTGTTCTCATGGCGGCGTGGTCGGTTGCATTGTGGTGGACACAGGGTCAGGTCATCAACGTTAATGCAATAACTCAATTAACCACTGAAGCGGAAAAATTCTGTTTGGCGTTTGTGCGCTCAAAGTTGCGGCAGCGTCAATATTTGAGCGAGTGACAATGTAAGATGATAATTTGACCAGCGTGAGAGGGGTGGGGCTGGGCGAGTAACAGAAAGGTAACTTTCAGTGAAAGTATGCCAATATAACTTTCCTACATTCGCTTCGATAGTCGTAGCGGAATGGGACTGTAGCTCAAAAATGGAAGAAAAATAAAATAAAATAAAATAAAATAAAATAAAATAAAATAAAATAA
>NW_023469666.1:0-5283 GCF_013731165.1 Rhagoletis pomonella | reverse complement strand
GTATAATTTACAGATAATGCATTCCACAATTGTTTTAAAATTTCCAATGATAATTACAATTTTTTCAATTTGTTTTGAAAGGTTTCAAGCATCGAGGGAACACATCAAAATAACCAACCGTTCAGCTATGAGAAAACTAAAAATGCAGACCGATAGTACTTTTTAGGCACTCCGCACACGACTCGCCTCGTCATCGTATCGTCATCGGCGCGACACTAATTTTTCATGCAGCGACGATGACGATACGCTAACTGCCATCCCTAAATTGGCGCGTCAAGCGCCAAACAACTGTCAAAAATCCTCATGCCCATACAATTTGTATGAAGCATCCCACAATAACGCGGCGCTAACGCCGAGCAAATGGAATTTTCATTTTTGACAGGGCGTTACGTGTTGAAGTTGGATGCGGAAGACGGAAAGAAAGAGAAAGGACAAAAAAGTGAAAGAGGAAACGAGAGGATCTGAGAAAACGTCAAAAATTACGACGCGTTGATTTGGGGATAGCGCGCGCTGACACTCGTCGACAATGGATAACGCAACGCTTAGCGCTCCAATTTAGGGACGGCAGTAACAGGTCCGCACACAATGCGACTATCTATCGTCAAAGTACGAGTTGTGAAAATGTCGAGCAGCGATGAAGAATTTATTTTATTAAATTATCTCCTACGTCGAAGGAGAAATAAAAGAAAAAGGAAGCATTGGGTGCATCCATATATTAAAAACAACTCAAATAGAAGATTATTCATTGCCGCTAAGGAGTTAGAAGAAGACGATTTCAAATTCCAGACATTTTACAGAATGTCTAAAAATGCTTTTAAGGAGCTTGTGGAAATTGTCAAGCCGGCTATTCAAAAGCAAAATACTAATATGAGAGAATGCGTTAGCCCGGAGGAAAGGATTATGATTACGTTAAGGTAAGTAGCATTCTTTTTTTGATTTTGGTGTGGTGGGCCGAGTAGAAGGTGTGGATTTCCAAACCCAATTCCCTAGAGAAAGCAGGGTGTAAACTTAAAGAAAAGTTATCCTCACCCCTTAGCCCCTCTAAGGAAACCTGGGGGAATTTTTTACAAAAATTACCATGTGAGAATGACAGTGAGAAACCCGAAAATCCTAGGCGGAAACTCTAGGCTGCAGTCCTGCTAAAATACCTCGCACAGTGCGGCCATGGGATCATCTGATATGACCCGAGGCACATCTTCATCATCAGGTTCAAATTCTCTCCGCCTGGAATCAACCTCGTCGAAATAGCAGCAAGAGCTAGGGTGACCTAAGTGGGGCCAGCAACGTCGCTTAAGCTACAACAAGAAAAACAGTGCAAATACAGCAACTTCTCTCTTTTTATTTGTCTTTGTACAAATACATTTTTATTTTTTATTGCTTTCTAAAGAAAAACGTTTGAGTTCCACCCTGGGTCATCACCGGAAAGCTATCTGCTATTGTAGTGAGTGCTACAACTGGCGGAGTTGGTGCTATATCGGGTGAAGTAGCAGGCGTACTAGCAAAAGTGGGGGCATGTGAGTCATCAGAAATGAAGTCGTGAGCCATTTCAGCGTAAATTATACGAAAAGGTGTTGGTGCGTCACGTGGAGAAGGTGAGGGAGTAGCTACGAACGGCGAAGCCTGATTTGGTAAAATAAATTCTTCATTTTCGTTCTTCAACAGGTCTTCCACCAGGAGCAAAGATCTTATTTTGAATTGCCGGAAACGCGCGGCTGATAAGCTATTTACGTCCGGGAGTAAGCTTAGCAGGAACAGTTTGCAAGAATCGTCTTCGGTTTTCTTTGCGTTTCTCTTAGTAATGTAGCCTAAGACGGCCTCTTCGACTTCGTCGTTTCCGGCAGAGCCTTTCTTACGTTTCCTTTTTTGCCCCGTACTTGCTAGAGTGTTCTGTGCCGTTTCAAACGTTATGTCGCTTTCGTGCCCATCTTCCATCGTCGTGACTTCTTCCACATGATGTACATCCCAATCTGACAAGGTAATGTTACCAGTTTGCTCTGCGTGTTGGACTGGTTTAACATACGGCAACACAAACTGCATTACTTCGTGCAAATAATACTTTTTCTTAATTTTTGAAGATGAGCCGATCGGAGGCGGCTTGAGGCTGCGAACGAAACCATTCCTTATGTTTCTCCACTTCTCCTTACACTCTGCTACTGCAAAGAAATTTGTATAAGAAAAATATGTACATATTGCTCCTTTATTTAAAGTGTCATAACTCAAAAAACCGAAAATCGTGTAAAATGGCTTTAAAGTTTTGAATTTACATATACTCCTATAGTAAAAGAAATGAATATTTTGTTGTAGTGTAAATGAGCGATATGTGCAGTCATGTGAAAATTAATAGGAACACAACATTTCTACCAGTTTTGGGTATTTTTCTATTGTTTGGTTAATGTTTATTATTTTTTTTTTTAAAAAAATGCAGCTCGTTATCTAACAAAAACCATATAAACCCAAATTTCAAACTTTGTAGAAAAAAAAATTCACATGACTGTATGTATAATAGCGAGCTAATATTCATAAATTAAAATTTTTATAGAAATGTTGTCTTATACATATTTTAGGTACTTGACTTCTGGGTGCACGTTTACTGCTTTGGGTTTATATTTCCAAAGAGGTGAAACAACCGTTGGACTAGTCGTAGAAGAAACTACTAAAGCCATTTGGAACTCGCTAAAGCAAAAATATATACCACTTCCTAGTACGGAAAGATGGAAAGATATTTCAAAAAGATTTTTTGACTTATGGCAATTACCGAACTGCTTAGGGGCTATCGATGGAAAACATATCCGAATTCAAAAGTACCCGAATTCCGGATCAGCCAATTTTAATTATAAAAACTATCATTCGGTAATTTTAATGGCTAGTTGTGATGCTGATGGCTAATTTACAAGCAGACTTCCGTATGACGAAAGTGACAATCAATTTCCGTATTATTTTGTGGCCGACAGCGCATTCCCCTTGAGGAAAAATATAATGCGACCTTTCCCCGAAAGAAATATAAATAATAAAAGGCGAATATTCAATTATAGATTGAGTCGTGGTAGAAAAAATATAGAGTGCGCTTTCGGAATGATGACTCAGAAGTTCCAGGTTTTTTTAACACCCATACGTTGCCGAAAATACGAAACTATTATTTCAATCGTCCAGAGTGCTTGTATTTTACATAATTATATACGATTAACAGACGGGGTACCATACAGAACCTCTTTACAAGAAGCTACACGTATCCAACAAAGCCAAGAAGTTCTGCCAGAGACACACAATTTTAGTATAAACGAAAATACTTCACCTCAAGATTTGCGCAGTTTTTATACCCGAGGGCACTTGTGCACAAGGGTATATTAATTTTGTTCACATAACGGTTGTTTGTAACAGCCAAAACGAATCGAGATAGATATAAATAAATGTATACATAAATGATCAGAATGAAAAGAGAAAACGATTAAGCCATGTCTGTCTGTCCGTCCGTCCGCAAAAATTGAGATATCTCAACGAAATTTGGTATGTAGGTTTCTGTTAATCCAAGGTAGGTTGGTATTGATAATGGGCGAAATCGGACAGTAACCACGCCCACTTCCCATATAACGGTAATTTCCAGAAATACGAAAACTGCGATATTTTAGTAACTACTGAAGACAATTCACTCAAAACTGATATTTGTAATAATTTTCAGACGAAAAATAAGAATATTAAAAATTTTTGGAAAATGGGCGTAGCCACGCCCACTTATGGTTACATGTGTATATCTTGGTAGCCGCTGCACAAATTTCTTCCAAACTTAGCACAGATGTTGGCCTTGGTACAGCATACTAAATGGCTGAAAATTTTTAAAATCGGAGAATAAGCACGCCCGCATCCCATATAACGGTAATTTAGAGAAATACAAAATCTTCGATAAATCAGTAAATATTAAAGCTAATTTATTCAAAATTGATGCTTGCAAAAATTCTTTACCAAGAAATACTTTTATGGTACAATTTTGGAAAATGGGCGGGGCACCGCCCACTTATGATCACATATATGTATATCAGTAACCGTTCTACCAATTTGTACCAAACTCGGTATTTCTATTGTGCTTGCTACATAAAAGCAAAACGTTGAAAATTATTGAAATCGGACTAAAATTACGGCCGCTTTTCATATAACGGTGAATTTCAGAAATGCTTGAAACTGCAATATTTCGAAATTTAAGGACGCTAATTTACTCAAAATTGATACACCCCGGCTTACCATCTAGCGGTAGCTTTCGGAAAGGTGAAAAAACATATATTTAATACTTGCGCCGGGTATTTAATGTTCGGCTCCACCCTAACTTAGACTTTATTACTGGTTTAGCTAACTATTTTGTATTATCAAATGCAGCTTTGCCGTGGCAATGGAATTATTGTTTATAAATACATACAATGGTCGAAAAGATTATAACTGCACCACGTTTTGACCAATTTTAACATATTATTTTGCTGTTATTCTTTAACGTGTAAACCCAAGTTTCAAAGTTTGTGCAATATTTAAAAGAAAATATTAAACAAACGTCCGTAAAAATTTCAAGCTTTTTATTTAGATTTCTTACAAAAAAGATTTAGAGTGTGCAGTTTTGTGGCCCATTCAGTTCTAGTAGAATAAAGTAAAAGTTTCAAATTGGTAAAAACTACCATTGATTTCTTAGATTTTTTTTTGTTGCAGATGTAAAAAGTAAACTATATTTTAGTAAAAAATAAACAAAATTAAATAACAGCAAAATAATATGTTAAATCTTTTTAAAAAATCTAATTAAAAAGCTCGAAATTAAAAAAATATTTCACAAAGTTTGAAACTTGGATTTACACGGGTTTTGCTAAAGAATGAACTATATTTTTATAAAACAATATTAACCAAATTAAATAACAAAATAATATGCTAAAACTTATTAAAGTCTTGCGTCTATAGTACACAATAAATAAACTGAAAAAAATATAAACGCACAGCCTTTTTCATGGGGAGATGTTCGGTTATTTGAATAATGATTTTAAAATTAGGTTTAAATTAAAGCTTGATCTTTTGACTACACGAGTATGTTAAAACTTTTTGATTCGAGTCAGGTGTTTGGACATAATAATCCAAAATCATTGTACAAATAACCGTACCGTACATTTGCAGGAGCTGGTCGGCGGTGTATACACATTTTAAACCGAAATTAATAACTAAATTAGTGGACGTAAATTTGAAACCATTATTTTAGATTAGAGCTTAATCGTTTTACTACACGCGTATGTTAAAATTTTTTGATTCGGCTCACGCGTT
>NW_023469665.1:0-5283 GCF_013731165.1 Rhagoletis pomonella | reverse complement strand
AGCACTTAGCCTTTAAACATCAATACAGCAACCCCTGCAGAGAAGCTTCTCGATATGTGCTGCAGAACCTTTGGGCATTAGGAACTTACGCGGCACGGAGTATATATAAAGTTACTGCAACATGACTTCCCTCAGACTTAGTGATTTGCTCTACTAACTCAGGAGTTGGGAACTCTAAACACAAATCACTAATTGACACGACCAATAAGGTCTTTCGCAACTAACATCCTGTATAGGGATGTGTGGATAAGAGGCCGTGGTTGGGAGTAGAGACTGGTAAACATTTGCACAGATGGGTCAAAACTTGACGTAAAGGTCTGTGATGAGGTATTTTGTAGGGAACTCTCCATCAACCTTAAATTTAGACTCCCAGGCATAGGTAACTGCCACCGAAAAATATGTCGACTGTCTGCTAATATCCGCTACGTCTACAAGGATGTAAATATCTACTGTGATTGTCAAGCGCAATCAGTGCATTGGGATCCCTCACGTTGTGCTCAAAGCTCCTAGTTGGGGAGTGCTTGACCACTCGTTTGGTCACTTCTGAGTATTTTATAGTCAGATATATGTACATGGGAATCAGACCAGAGTGATGGCAGCACCGAAAAAATAGAGAAAGAGAGTACCTTTGGTTGCACGGTCATTTCGTTGTCCATGGGATCTCTCTCCGGAACCGTCTTTTTGGGGCAAACGGCGTGACTTAACCTTACCTTAGGCTAGAACAGTGGCCCAGTAAATAAAAGTGACACAAAACAAGTGAAAATTTCCTGTAAGATGTTTTGTATTTTTTTTGTAAGGCACCTCTCAAAGATAAAACCAGTTAGGATTAACTCGCTCAAGAGGCGGATAATTATCCAGCCTGATATAAGTAGCATTTTAAATCACTGCACCATGTGTATGTCTCGTCAAAGATTACGCAGCGTATCGTTAAATTGTATTTAAGGGTATTTTACTTTAATGGCAAATCCAAAGTAGCGTGTTAAATTCTTTTCGTAGATTCTGCGTTCTGCGGACCATTACAAAAACAGGAAAATGGTTTTAAACATAAAAACTCCAATAACACTGGATTGCAAATTTTTGTTTTTTTTTTGTTCACCGGAAGCCACTATCCAATTCCTATGTAGAATTGCTCGGTGATTCTGAAAATCGAGTTAATTTTTGTTCTATGGATACCGTTATTTATCTAGAAAAAAGAGTGGTTCCACTTAATCACGTATGTCTTACGAAAGCTAATGAAATTCTCCATAAACCGTATGTATGTACGTATGTAGATCAGGTGTGCAGGCGTATGAGTTACATTCATTCCTGCTCATTTTTCATACAAAAAATCTTTGTGTATTTTCATTCTTTATTTACCATCGATTTGGTTATTGGTAACTTGATTTTTTTCGTAACAGAATAGGCTTTAACATAAATAAAAAAAAAATTGGCACAGAAGCTTATTTTAAATACTTTATTTTTCCCGGATAAAGAAACTCAGAAACTATCAGACATGTCGAAAGCTGATGTATATACGGTTTATGAAGAATTTCATTAGCTTTCATTTTGAATTATTAAGTGGAACCATTCTTTGTTTTTAAGCAAAATAACGGTAAACTAAACTATCTCGAAAACTTATCCGTAGAAAAAAATTAACACGATTTTCGCAATCAACGAGCATTCCTACATAGCCAGTGGACAGTGGCATCCATAGAACATTTTTGCTGTAAACCAATGTAATCCCATTAACGATTTTTAAATTCGCAGCTTTTATACAATTTTCTATATTATTTATTTGTTATTACCTTTCCCCATTACCATTACTAACAACGATACCAGTGTCATTACTACAATAATTATCATTGCCGTTACCACTAGGATTACTGTTACCATTGCCATTACCTTTCCCATTACCACCACCATTACTATCAACGGGCTCTGCTGCTTTAATAAGGTCTATAATACAGACCTCAATGCCGCCCTAGTATCTCACAAGTGAGTGGGCGGTATTTTCTTTCTCCAATGCTTTTCCTGCTGGGCAGTGTTCAATGCTTATATAAAGACACACATCTCATCCTACAACGCAAACACATAAACAATTTAATAAATCCCATTTAATAGAGCAAACAACTCACAGGAATGGAGGACTGCATTTTGATTATGTACTAAATTAATATGTATTAGCTAATAAACTGACCTTATACAGAGACTTTCTAAATGAGAAATTATTGCGGTCGACCGGTCGCGCTGGTATATTTTAGCGCCAAGTTACACTCAATTTACTGTTTTTATTGCTAATTTTTAACATAAATTCCTATGGCTTCCATTTCCCACACACCTTTTATGCAAAGTATGTCACTGTAAACTATCGGAAAGCAGTTATTTTCTAAGGTTGTGCGTGAAAACTTTTCGATGCACATAGCACATACTTATGTACAATTTTGAGTACACATGCACTAAAGCTAAAGCTAATGATAAATAGAAATTTTCGATTTTTTTTATGCTGTTCTCAACATGAATATTCGAATGTTAGGCCAAACATATGGATATTGATATTTTTCTCCTTCTTTCGTTAAATATTTTCAGGGTTCGAGCATTTCGAACTTTACCAAGCCATTAAAGGCGCTGTATTTCAATTCTTCGCACAATGTCTATGTGGTTGATGAATTTAGAAAAATTATCGTTCCATTATCTACGTCTCCTCAAAGTGTTGATTTGATATCTCTTAAACTAACTTCGTAATATCTTTCTATATGTCATCGCTATTGTAATGAATATTTAAATAAAACAAGTTTTGATGAAGTAAAAGCGTGATATTTTTTTTTCTTCGTTTTATGTGAAAAGGGCACATCTTTCTCCGATTTTTTTTTTAATTTTTTGAGCAAAATATAAAAAACATATTTGGTAAATATAATGGTTTTCAAACCGGAAAAATGTCACAATTTTTGTTTGAAATTTTATAAACTTTACATGTTATTGAAACTTATTTATTCATATCTATGTGATATGTGAGCAAATCTCTTATTCTTGTAGCATTTATTTCAATTAATGGAGTTCCAGAGTGTTTGAAGAATTATAGCTTTAAGACATTTAATTAGGCGAAAAAGTACCGAAAGTACTATTTTTTCATTGCCACTCGAAAAATCAAAATTAAATTAATAATAATTTATTGATTAATAAAATTAGTAACTTTGAAAAGTTTTCAAATAGAATGTTCATATTAGAGGCAATGGACGTTGACATCAAATGCACCATAAATACATATCTGTGAAATGTAAAGAGTGTACCACGAAATTAAAAAGTAATTTAAATTTGTGGTCATAAGCAATAACCGCCTAAGTCGAAAAACCTGAATTGGAGAAAAAACATTTTAAACATTTGGATTGTAATTTCGCCTATAATTTTTAAGTAGCCTAGCTGGCGAGATGGGGATTTCACGTTCGTTCTCCATTCTTTCTTAAGTCGACGTAGGCGGTTATTGCTTGTGACCACAGAAATAACATATCTTTTAAGTTAAGGCGTGCGATTAACTGTGTTAGATGGCTGCGAAGGGTGCTACGGGGCGTATGTGTTACATATACAACTACGGGTATATAAGCATGATACGTTATTTTTACTTTTTTAACCGACTTCCAAAAAAGGAGGAGGTTATCAGTTCGTCGGAACATTTCTATTTTATGTTATTGTTTTTTTTATGTATGTTACCGCATAACTTTGGACCACGTCAACCGATATCGATGATTCTTTTTGCATCGGTAAGGTAGTGTCACATACTAATGTGGTTTAGATCTGATCATTGGCTCATGAACTGGTAACAATTTTTGGTAATAAAATTTTCCGGTTACAAAATCTTCGGTAACGGGCAGGATAGACCTGTAACAATTTTTAGCAAAAAATGTTACCAGTTCTTGTCACCGCGATTCTAGGTACATTGGTAATGCAGTTAAATTAATCAGCAATTCAGCTATGAAGAATTGCGCAAATCCTGGCATTGCATATTTCACGGGGCAATAATTTGTTACCAGCTTATGAGATGAAAGGTTTAAAAATTGACAGGAACTTTATTTACCGGTTACAAACGTTTTATTACCTGCGCAGAATAGACCTGTTAGGTATATCCTTTTTAAGTTTTCATTTAAATACAATTTTGGGATGGAATATTTTTCTTTACGCAAAGCGGAAGATAATGCATTGTCTAATATAAGTGCGCCGCTATTTTCGCACAATAGCACGGTTTTGTCGAAACATATATTAACGCTTGAGATTTGCTATAAGATATTTGATATAAGAAATCATTAATTGGAACTGGCGTTTTTATATCTTATTTTAAAGCATGTATAGTTAAATCAAACTTAATTACAGAATTTCCTGTAGTTAAGTTTAGCCAATGATTCCTTAAAGTAGATAAGTTAACGGTCCTTAGAGTTTTTTCAAAACAAACTATGAAAAAAGGTGTACACAAAATTGCTATCAGCCGCCAAGTGAAAACGAATTCCACCCAGTAAGTGAAACTAAAAGTTCAAGCGCTTCAAAAAAACTTAAAAGTTTCTCTATGAATTTTAATTTTTTCTTGTTACTAAAGTGTCACCAACAGATTTACAATTCAAATAACAAGCGCTCTTTACTCCCTATTTTCTACGATTAAGATTGAGAATGCTATATGTATGTATGTTTATGTATATAAGTGCAAACATGCGAGGGGAATACGAAGGTGAAGAACAGTGTTGACATAACGAAAATTAATGTTATGTGAGCAAAATCTCTACATAAACACACACACACAGATGTGCAGTTCGCAGGATTTCAACATTTGTGTTTAATACGCTTATAACAAGAATTTGCACAACTGTACTATGTACAGTATGTATTTGGATATGGACATACGTACGTACGTAGAGCACCGCTAGCACAAGATTTATGATTGGGCGCACAGATTTGCTGGCGGACGCTTACCAGACCGGATGTCGCTAACGGATGTGCGCTTTAATTCATACAATTATTTACTACACACATATAAATACACATGAGCACGAGTGTACATTCAATTGTATTTTGTATTTATCTCAGAAGAAAAGGTTTAGCTCAGTATTATCACGTTTCCCAAACGCAAGTAGTCCGGCTATAAAATACTGCTTGAAGCAAAATTTTCACAGTCCACTTTAAAATTCTTCGCCAAACCCACAATATTTGGTTCTTGGAATTAACGAATCAAAATGGTTTCTGCTTTGTAAATCTGCGTAATTTCACACAATATCGAAATATGTAATAATATCATTTGGCCCACCACTGCACAATTGGTCAAAT
>NW_023469664.1:0-5283 GCF_013731165.1 Rhagoletis pomonella | reverse complement strand
TTTTAAATCGTCCGCATATAGGAGAAATTTAGAACGGGAAAAGCAACTACTTATATCATTTAAAAACAATACATAATTGACAACACAGCGACGATTACTAAGGTAAGACTTAATCCAATTTAAAAAAATGGAGTGAAAACCTAAAGCAGCAAGTTTATTGACTAAGATAGAGTGTGAAACCCTGTCAAACGCCTTTGAAAAGTCGGTATAAACCGCATCTAACTGAAACCCGTCTTTGAAGCCAGAAATGCAATCTTCTGCGAAGACAGCGAGATTAGAGACCGTCGAGCGGTTAGGCATAAACCCATGCTGGTTCTGACAAATAAGGCTTTTAACTACAAAAGACACCTTTTCATTCACTATGCATTCGAATAGTTTCGAAATAGTTGAAAGTTTGGAAATGGGTCTATAATTATGAACATCATTTTTATTACCACTTTTGAAGATAGGGGTGATAAAAGCTATTTTCCAATCTTCGACAAATACCCCTGCGGATAGCGAGTTATTGAAAATTAATTTTAATGGATAAATAAGAGAATCGCATTTTTTTAATAGAACTGCGGATAGCCCGTCAATGTCAGTTTGGCTCGAGGGTTTAAGCTGCGCAATGCCATTAAGAATGTCGGTTGTGGTCAAGGTTAGGGATCCAAAGCTAAAGGGCCATTCCTTAGTATTGGAATGGCTTCCACTAGAGTCGTTATCTAAATGAAGTTTGAGCGAAAAAAATCGGCAAACAGATTCGCAGCCTCAATGGGGGAGGTAGCAGATTTCCCGTCCAGAAATAGTTGAGAGGGAATACTAGAGCAAGATTTCTTCGAAGTTATAAATCGCCAGAAAGCTTTAGGATTCGACTTGATATTGGCTTCATAGTTTAAAACGTAGTTTCTATATAAAAATTTATCAAGGCAGTTAAAATGTTTGGCATACTTTTTATACTCAATAAAAAAACGAATTATTGTTCGTCTTTTTGAATTTGCGGTGGTATTTGTTTCTTAAATTTTTTATTCTTTTAAGATTTCGAGTATGCCATGGAACTTTGTATAGCTTTTTACCAAAGATTGGAATGTTATTTTGACAAACTTCAACTACTTTAGATTTAAAGATATTAAAACATGATGCCACACTAAGATTACATAATAACCTGTCCCAGTCTATATTGAGAAATGTACTATTTAGATTAGAAAAATTACATATATTTTAGTTAAAAGATGATTTTGTGTTTTTATCGTCTAAGCTGAGGTATGAGTAAAAATAAATATCTAATACCAAGGGAACATGATACATATCAGGCTCCTTGAAAGGAAAATTACACTCGGACAACTGAAAGTTAACATTAGTGCTAATAAATATTAGGTCCAAAAACCTCTGAAGCTTATTGTGAAAGTAGTTTATTTGCCTAATATCAATGCTTAAAAAATTATCAATTAAATATATCTCGCTACTACTATTCACACAGCTTGGTAAAAGACCAGAGGTCTTAACTATATTAGACCACATAACGTTGTTTAAGTTAAAGTCCCCTAAGACAGCAAGATGGTTATCTGGTGCACAATTTGCATTTAGAGACAAAATATTATCTACATGCGCCTTATACAGCTCATCTGAGCTATTCGGCGGAATGTATGAAGCGCAGATGAAGAGCGATTCCCGAGGGCTTTGTACACACACGCAGAGTTGGTCCAGCAGCGAATTACTGTTGCTTAGCTCGTAGAAAAACGCCTTATGTTTCCTCTGGATCGCAATAAGGACACCACCACCTCTAGCACATCCAGTTTTGACTGCATCTCTGTCCTTGCGGAATACTTCAAACAAGTTTGGATCGAAGAACTCATGACTGAAGAAGTTATTGTTTAGCCACGTTTCTATGATAACGAAGATATCGTAATCTAACTGCGAACTCATGAGATGAAGAGATTTAGATTTTGTCCTAAGACCAGAGACATTATGAAAATAGATTTTTAAGTGCTTGTGGTTTGCATTATCGAACTTTGGGTTTTTGTCTGAGAGTCGTCGTTTTTTGGCATAAATTTAAAAGGGCGCACAGCAACATTCGCAGGCCATAAGTCCGGATTTAAGAGCTTTTCGTAGTGCAAGTTAGATACGCCCAGTTTAAAGTTTACACTCTTTAGAGTATTTATAGAAACATCCTTTTTAACTAGGGGAGAGCACGAAAGCATGCTGGGTTTAATGTTTGCATGTTTAGCTACATAATTAATTATGTTTTCCGCTTTGACCGAATTAGAAAACGAAGACAAGTGCAGCCACTTCAGTCGAAATGTCACATCAAGCTCTTTGCTAGCATTCAAACACAAATTCAGATACAGTCACTATCAAAATTAAGTGGTTTGTTTTTAAATATTCACAACATTTTACATACTAAATAAATTTTATATTTAATATGACCTATATTTTAATAAATACCATAAAAATCCGAGTTTCAAACTATGTACGAAGTTTAGACGAATTCTGCAAATTTTAATCAAAAGTATTATACTAAAATTTATAAAGTCAGGAAGTATCTATTATATTATTATTAGGTCATCTTAAATAAAAATGTATAAAATCCACTTAGCATGAAAAACATTGTGACTATTACTAAAAATCACCGTATGCCTAATTTTGTTAGTTTTTTGATGTCGAAAATGTTGCATTATGTTTAAGCATACTTCTTTGTATACAGTGGTAGACAAAATAATAGGATATTCCTTCATACATACATATTTACATGTGTCTTCATATTAACATACATACATATTTCTAATAGCAACATGTTATACACGCAAAGGTAAAGTTTTTGATGGAAGGGCTAGGGACTCTGACCCACAACCAAGGCGTTATCAGCAAACAAGTTGAACAAATACACCACAATGTAAGAAATAACACCGAAAAACAAAAATATACAAATACAGCTACGGTCAAAGATTTAGCACCGAAAATCTAAGTGATATTATTTGCAACTTATGTGTATTTATTTATTTTTAATAATTTCCATTTCAGTATAAAGAATGTACACGAAAAAAACTGGTCGCACATAACCAAGCATAGCACGGTTAATCATAACATTAAAATAAAAATCGGTAGACACTTAAAAAGCTGGAAGCATTTTCCACCTTACTGCATCATTTCTTTTTAGTAACAAAAATCAGTGTAGAAACGAGGACCAAGAAAGAAATCGATCGCGAGTTAATATTGCGCAAAAAGCTGGAAAATCCCAGCATGTTCCATAACGACATCGCAAAAAAGCTAAAATTTCCAAAGTCTACCGTTACTTATGTGCTTAAAAAATACAATGAATGTTTATCTTTAAAAAGGAAC
Organism: Rhagoletis pomonella; assembly: GCF_013731165.1. Lineage (NCBI taxonomy): Eukaryota > Metazoa > Arthropoda > Insecta > Diptera > Tephritidae > Rhagoletis > Rhagoletis pomonella. The sequence goes on along the minus strand of NW_023469664.1, from coordinate 1,968 downwards.
CCTGGTAGTGGCAGAAAAAAAGGATTTGCTTGCGAAATTAAGGCAAAGGAAGTGTTATCTGCTTTTAAGAAAAATCCTGGACTTTCGGTAAGAGATGTCGGCAAAAAATTAAACATGTCGTCTTCGTATATACAAAAAGTATGCAAAACAGCAGGACTACGTTCTTACAAAGTGAATGCAACACCTAATCGCAACGGTAAGCAAAATTTGTTGGCGAAACAACGTGCTCGGAAATTGTACGACAGTCTCATACAAAAATTTGGCTGTATTGTTATGGATGACGAATCGTACGTAAAAGCCGATTTTAAACAAATCCGGGGCCGCGAATTTCACACTGCAAATAAAAGAGGCAATGTTGCAGATAAATATAAAAACAAAAAGTTTGACAAATTTCCCAAAAAGTTTCTCATTTGGCAGGCAATTTGCCAATGCGGCTTCAAAAGTGATCCTTTTGTAAGCACTGGTACAATTAACCAAGAAATTTATGTTAAGGAGTGTCTGCAAAAGCGACTTTTACCTCTTATACGGCTTCATAAAGATCCAGTGCTTTTTTGGCCTGATCTCGCGATATGTCATTACGGAAAAATGGCTTTATGATGGTAACATAGAAACAAAGTGTATTTTGTAGCAAAAGAGGTGAATCCACCTAATTGTCCAGAGCATCGGCCGATCGAAACCTACTGGGCCGTTATGAAATCCAAACTTCTTAAGACCCACAAAGCTGTAAAAAACGCACAACAATTCAAAAATAAATGGCAGCTGGTTTCCAAGGAAATCACTGAAACTTCTGTGCAAGGGCTAATGAAGGACAGGAAAGGACAGGAAAGTCAAAATTGCGATCGTTTGCTTATTACAAGGAGAATTAACTCTTTTTTAACGAATTTCAATAAAACTAAGTTTAGATGTAAATATATGTAAATATCGTTGAATTCCATTAATATATTTATGTTTTAGAACGTTTTAACTGCGACCAGTTTTTTTCGTGTACATTCTTTATAACAGAAATCCCGTAAATAAAAGTTTCACAAAAATTAATCGGTTATAGATTGAATTATATTTGAAATGAAAATTATTGAAAACAAATAAGTAAACATAAGTTGCAACCAATATCATTTGGAATTTTGGAGCTAAATCTTTCACCATAGCTGCGTATTAATACATAACCGTATCTCCGTTTTTTTAATAGGATGAAAACACTTTGCTCCGAGAATGCAAGGTCGCCATAATGAACGTCCAGCGATCAGTCTGTCTGATGACAGGGGAAGAGACAGATGACGCTCTTGACGAAGCGGCCAGAATGCTCCCAATTAACACGCTCGAATCGGTATTGGAAGTTGAGGACAAATTAAAAGAACCTCACTTCGCGCAAGCCATGGTACTAATCTTTCTACTTATGCTAATATATTATTTCTGTATTGTTATTTTCTGCAGACAGCATATTGTCATAAGCTGAAGGGCACTACAGAGGAGGTGGATGGACTCAGAAGAAAAAAGAATTTTCATTCGTGACGTGTTAATACATCAGCAATGACATTCGTCATATCTGATAGATTGTGACGGGCTAATACAACAACAATGACGATTGTCATCTCGGATAGATTGTGATGGACTGAAACATAAACAATGACGTTTGTCTTCCCTGATAGATTTGCAATCAGCGCTGACCCAATAAAATGAATGTGAGTGAGTAGTGCAGATATATGTTTGGCTTTTCGGAAATGTCAATGCGTTAGAGCAAGATGCCAAATCACACGTACAAATTTGTTTACATCAGTTTTCGCATAGTTCTCTGAAGAAACTGATATAAACTTTGTTCTACGTACTGACAAATTAATTTCATTTCTGATCGTCAGGTTAATGGTCAAATGGCTGACAATGTTCTAGCAATTATAGCAGCAGAGTAAGCGGGCGCTATGACATGGGATTCACAAAGGTATGCGGAGCTGTCGGGCATAGTAACCATGGGCG
>NW_023469663.1:0-5285 GCF_013731165.1 Rhagoletis pomonella | reverse complement strand
CTAAGTCTGATCGTCCCGATCAGACACACTTGCGGTTCCAAACGCTGCAAGCCTTTCCAAGTGGACCACCTTCATCTTGTTTCTTGGTCTCCCAACGGTCTGGATCCGATACACTACGTCATTTAGCCGTTTTACGACCTTATACGGACCTTCCCAGTTGCATTGTAGTGTTGGGGACAAACCTTTCTTTCGTTGTGGATTATACAGCAACACCAAATCTTCTTCCTGGAAACCCTCGGAATTCATGGCCTTATCATACCTGGCTTTCATCTTGTCACTCATAATTTGTGTGCGCTGTCTCACAAGAGCATGTATCTCTCTCAGCTCCTCTTCCAGGATGTTTGACGTCTCTTTTCCAATCCTTCTAGCATCACCAGTCACCCCAAACTTCAGATCACTAGGCAAACGGAGCTCACTGCCGAATATTACCCTTGCAGGAGTTTTACCCGTTGTTTCATGCACTGCTGACCGGTATCCCATCAGGAACAAGGGTATGCGGACATCCCAATCTTTTTGATTCTTGTCCACGACCTTCCGCAAATGCTCTTCCAGGGTTCGGTTGAACCGTTCCACCATGCCGTCTGATTGGGGATGAAGAGCCGTCGTTCGAGTTTTCCGGATACCCAGTATCTGGCACATCTCTTGGAACACTGCCGACTCAAAATTTCTTCCCTGGTCAGAGTGCAGCTCTATAGGTACACCGTATCTCGCAACCCAATTGTAGGTGAATACCTCCGCTACTGTTTTAGCTTCCTGGTTTGGAATCGGGTATACCTCCGGCCATTTTCTAAAGTAGTCCATAACCACAAGGACGTATTTGTTTCCCTGTGCGCTCATAGGAAATGGACCGGCTACATCCATGGCAATCCGCTCGAAAGGTGCCCCTGAGTTATATTGCTTCATCTGGCCATGACTTCTGGATTTCGGCCCCTTAGCTGCAATACACTCCGCGCAGTTAGCAATCCACTCTGCGACCGATTGCCGACAACCAACCCAATAGAACTTCTGCTTAACCTTCTCCAGGGTCTTCGTGATTCCCAGGTGCCCTCCACTAGGACCATTGTGGAATTCCTTGAGTACATCCGGAATTCTTACCCTTGGAACTACTATCAGGTTGCGGGAGCACTGGCCATCTTCGCTTTCCCATACCCTATGCAAACAGCCAGATATTAATTTTAAGCTGTTCCATTGTGCCCAGTACGCCTTTGCGATGGGGCTTTCCGCTGCCATTTGCTCCTTAGTTGGCCTCCTGTCCACCTCCAGTCCATGCATCAAAAGCTCCAGATCTGGATCTTCCTGCTGACACTTTCGTAGCTGTTCTTCCTTCCACTCTTCCGATGGTGTTATTGTCGTTAGACGGACGTCTATAATGTCCTCTTTTCCCCCAGCTTTTGAGCAGTGTTTACATTCCAGGCTACATGGTCGGCGGGACATGGCATCAGCATTACCGTGGACACTTCCCTTGCGGTGCTCAATAGCGAAGTCATAACTTTGCAGTCTCTAAATCCACCGAGCTAGCTGTCCTTCTGGATTCTTAAACTGTAGTAGCCACTTCAGCGCTGCATGGTCCGTTCGAACTCGGAAACGTTGCCCATAGAGGTACTTGTGGAAATGTTTGACGCAGTCCACCAACGCTAGTGTTCTCTCCGAGTTACGCAGTAGTTCCTCTCTGGTTTTCCAATCGACCGGCTATAGTAGGCAACTACCTTCTCCTGCCCATCAATTACCTGCGACAGTACGCCTCCTATGGCATAACCACTAGCATCCGTATCCAAAATAAACGTTGCCCCTGGAACGGGATACGCTAGCATAGGTGCAGTACATAGTCGTTCCTTCAGAGTCTGGAAAGCCTCCTCCTGCTCCTTGTTCCACTCGAAGGCTCTATTTTTCCTAGTGAGCTCGTGGAGGCTATTAGCAACGCTGGCGAAATTCGGAACAAATCGGCGGTAGTAGGTGCATAGCCCAAGAAAACTTCGTAGTTCGTGCAGGTTCCTAGGTCTTGGCCAATCCTTTACTGCTTCTATCTTTTCCTTCGCAGTACAGATGCCCTCCGTTGTCACCTTGTGCCCTAAGTAGTTCACCTCCTTCCTGAACAGTGAGCACTTTTTAGGACTTAGCTTCAGACCAGCGCCAGCTATCCTCTGGAAAACTTCTTCCAAATTGTTCAGGTGTTCCTCAAAGCTTTTACCCAATACGATAATGTCGTCTAGATACACCAAACATGTTTTCCAATGCAGTCCTTTGAGCACATGGTCCATAAGTCGTTCAAAAGTGGCAGGAGCGTTGCATAATCCAAAGGGCATCACCGTGAATTGCCACAGACCGTCTCCAACGCTGAAAGCTGTCTTCTCCTTATCCTCGTCACTTACCTCCACTTGCCAATAACCGCTCTTAAGGTCGAGTGTTGAGAACCACTTTGTTCCAGTCAACGAGTCCAGAGTGTCATCGATCCTGGGAAGAGGATAGCTGTCCTTTTTCGTCACATCGTTTAGTTTCCGGTAGTCTACGCAGAACCGCATTTGACCATCCTTCTTCTTCACAAGTACTACCGGTGAACTCCATGGACTCGCTGATGGTTCAATCACACCACTCTCGCTCATTTCGTTTATTATTTGGCTAACAGTTTCACGTTTGGCAAGTGGAACACTCCGAGGAGCTTGACGGATTGGCCTTGCATCGCCAGTATAAATGCGATGTTTCACAACGTTAGTCCTGCCTGGTTTGTCGCCATCCTTGCCGAATATGTTGCAGTATCTTCGGAGAAGTTCCTTAGCCTTGTGCTGGTATTTTTCTTCCAACCCTTCCGTCCATGCATTAATGTCTTCCGCAATGTCATTCTCGCCAATGGAATCGCTTTCAGGTAACTTTTCGCAGTTGAAGATTGCCTCTACCTCTCGACATTGCCCCAGTACAGTTCCTCTTCGGAGTTTGACTGGTGATTTGAACTCATTGAGCACTCGAACTGGGATGCGTCCATCCTTTTGCGTCTTGGCCAGGGTTTTACCAATAAGTACGTCCGGTGTAGAATTTTGTGTCGCTTCAACAACCCACAATTTGTTTGTCCCACAATCTCCATCAATCTTTGCCCACACAACTGCTTCTGACTTCGGTGGAATCTGCTCGCTTTCCTCTAGGATCACTCGCTTGCTGCTGTACGGACCATCATACCCAAACCTAAGGGGCACTTCCATGTTGTCGTACGTCATGATCCTGTTCTTAATGTCGATCTTCATACCTTGACCAAATCAAAAGTCGAATCCAATGATGACTTCATCCATAATCGCCGCGACTATGAACTTGTGTAACACCGTCACATTCCCTATTGCGACTTTGCATGTTACCTCTCCTACAACTTGGGTGTCCTCACCAGTTGCTGTCCTCAACCTTGCTCCAGGTAATGGCCTTACATCTTTAGTGACCAAATCAGATCGAATGATGGAATGTGATGCGCCCGTATCCACAGTTAGTACTCGCTCATGTCCGTCCACATATCCACCAACAGTAACGTTGCTCGCCTTTCTGCCAATTCGCGAGACGGAGATTATGGGGCATTCAATTGCGGGAGCCAGCGTGCGCCCCTTGCTGCTGGCTCGTTTTAGTTTAACGACTGGTCGGAGTTGGGCTCGTCATCCTCAGTCCTGCGTTTACGTACTGCTGAACTGTTTGACCTGTTGGAACCCGTCTTACATTCGCGTGCGAAGTGGCCTGGTTTTCCGCAACTAAAACATTTTCTAGCACCATCCTTCCTCTCGGTTGCACCAGGAGTATTCTTCCCTGCCATCGACTTGAGTGTTTTCAGGATCTCGTTCATCACGTCAGGTGTTTCCACTTCTACTCGATGGGCTTTGTAGGCTGGTCTACTTAGGAGCGCTGCCGTTTCACGTGTCTGAGCATACGAGACCGTTTCAGCAAATGTTGGCTTTGGATTTGCATACGTCTCGCGCGTGGTATACACGTTCCGCATTCCGTTGATGAACCTCTGGATTTTTACTCTTTCGAGGTGCTCACCAGATGCATCTCCAATTGCCAAATGAGACAACCTTTCAACCTCGGAGGCGAATTCCTGTAGAGTCTCGTTGGATTTCTGGCAGCGATTTTCCAGCTCCATCTGGTAAATCTGTCTCCTGTGCTCGCTACCATAACGTCTTTCCACTGCACCCATTAACGCTACGTAACTGTTCCTTTCACAATCAGGAATAGTCTGCAAGATTTCCGCTGCAGGTCCTTTTAATGCAACGAACAGTGCAGCGGATTTATCCTCCATGCTCCAGTGATTTGCTGTAGCTGTCTTCTCAAACTGGAGCTTAAAGACTTGGAAAGGAATCGTGCCGTCAAAGGATGGAGTCTTTACCTTGGGCGCGCTGGTCGAAGAAGGTGGGCGATTCAACTGCATATCTCGGAGGCGACCTTCCAACTCTTCTACCTTAGCCTCGACTTTATGCTGTCTATCCTTGATTTGTTCGTTATCTCTAGCCAAATTCTCCTGCAGTTGTGTAATCTTTGCATCCTGGACTTCCAGCAACTGTGATACATGTGTCTTCTGTGCCTGTAGCTGCGACGAAATATCTGACAACTGTGTTTGCATCTGAGATGACATCTGTGACATGGCAGCCAATAACGTGTTCATGTCCATAGCTGTTGATGAACTTGGAGACTTTTGCTGTTCTTCAACCTTCCCGGATATCTGCTGCACATCCTTCGACGAACAAGCAGCCTCATCCTTCTGTTCGTCCTTTGCGGATGCATCGTCGGATTTACCCTGGAAGTCGTATTTGTCCACGTCGATGCCTTCAGCTTCCATAGCCTCCCGCAAACGGGATAATAATTCCACTTTTCTTCCGGAGGTGGCCAAATTACGCTTTTCCAACTCCTGTTTCAGTTCCTCAATCTTTAAGTCCTGAATTTTCGCCATTTTCAGTAGTTTATCCTTCGGGATTTATTTAACAATCCCACTTCTGACACCAATTGTTACGATTATCCTCGAAACCTTGAGGGATTACCCAAATATAATCGGGCTCGTATCGCTGGATTGTTAAATAAATGCTAACGATGACCGAATTGTAGTACAATTAACTTTATTGTACAACAAACAATTTACAATACTTGCTAATACAGTAAAAACACTTTACAATACTTGTTAAAGCAATAACAACGCTTTACTACTTGTTAACACAATTAAACTTATAGCTTGCTTATTCGCAACTCGATTCTCCGCTCACTTTACTTGTAGCTTGCTGACTTGTAACTGTCCCAACTCCGCTGTGTCGTGGCTCTTATATACCTGC
>NW_023469662.1:0-5285 GCF_013731165.1 Rhagoletis pomonella | reverse complement strand
TAGGCTATTAATGGAACAGTATTACAGCAAAAATTTGTTTGCTGTGACAGTCGCCAAACTCGCTCTCTCCGAGTTTGCTGCAACATCAATTGCACGCAGTTTGCCAAACAAAATTTCTCCATAACACCGACCGAAGTTAATAGTTGCGTTCCTTATCTCCCAGAAATAGTCAGAAAAAGTCCGATGTAGGCAGATTTAGTCCAAAAAGCGTCCCTTAACTCGAAAATAACAGCAAAAATGAGAGAGCAAAAATCAGAGAGCGTTCATTACGCACCACACCGTGCAGTATCGTCTTATCGAAGCAGACATCGACCGCAGGGATACCACCCTAGAATGTCAGGGCATTGCTGTCCGGTCAGACGATGTTGAGCTCGCAATATTTAATGTTTATATACCCCCTGTCACCTGCTGCCCGGCAGGATATCATCCTGAGATAGGTGCGCTCCTCGGAGGTGAAAACCGTATGGTAGTAGGCGATTTTAATGCGCACCACGATCTTTGGCACTCAAGCCTGTCAAACGATCGTAGGGGAACTGACTTGGCTGAGCAGATAGACGATTCGACATTCTGCACAATGAACGACGACGCACCCACCAGGATTATGGGCAGCTGCTGCAGCTCGCCAGACATAACAATAGTCAGCGCTGGTCTGATAAACAGCATATCATGGCGACCTATGCTGACTTTGGCATCAGACCACCTGCCCATAGTCATCTCGATCGACAAACCAACCGACTTTGCTTCCGCGGAGCACCGAACATATATCAACTTTTCTAAAGCTGATTAAAAAGGCTTCGCGGAATTTACTGAAAACACCTTCGCTGCTCTCCCCACACCAACCGACGTCCGCCTTGGTGAACGTAAGTTCCGCAGGGCTGTAACCGCTGCTGCAGCTCGCTTCGTACCGGCAAGATGTATCACCGACCCACGCCCAAATTTCCCTGCTGAAGCGGCTGATCTAGCCGATGAGTGTGACAGCCTTCGTCAGGCCGATCCCGGAGATCCCCGTATCAGGGATCTCAACGCGGAGATTCGGCAACCAGTAAACGTACATAAGCGGAAGAAGTGGGAAGATCATCTGAAGACCGGCAACTTCACCTCTGGTGTGAGTAAGCTTTGGTCAACCGTGAGGTCACTGTCCAATCCGACGAAGCACGACGACAGAGTCGAAATTTCCTTCGGCGACCATGCTTCGTCGGACCTGGAGCGATGCGCGAGCTATTTTAGCCGGCAGTTCATACTGCATCCTCCGGTGGACAAAGCCAGGCGTCGAGTGACCAGAAGGCTGCACAAACTGCCAACAACCTGTGCCCCCTTGCTCTCACTTCCGGTGATGTTCAGGTGGCCATCGGGAAGGCGAAAGCCTCCAAAGCCGTGGGTCCCGACGGAATATGCATGCTGATGCAGACCAGACCTGAAACTGCTTGCAGAGCATCGTGTTGTCCTCCCTAATTGGGAGCATTTTCGCCTCATCGTGGAGGTGGTGTTCTGGTGACATCAGGAGGCATCCGGTCGCTGTGCTAAGTGGTGTGTTTTGTACCGTGTGTAGCTTCGTCCACGGCGTCCTACTAGTCCCCGGCGAACATACTGGTGCTTCGTAGTTTAAAACCGGCCGGCCTATTGCCTTGTATGTTGCCAGCAACGTTTCTTTGATTTTGCCCCAAGTACTGCCGGCTAGCGGCTTGAGGACCTTGCTGCGGCTCTGTACTTGGATGGAGATGGAGATCAGGCTGTCGAATGTTACTCCGAGTATTTTAGGATTATTCACCGCCGGAATTGGTGTGTCATCGACGTGAATTCCTAGCGGTAGCCTGACCTCCTTCGTCCAGGTTGTGAACAGGGTCGCAGAGGATTTCGTAGGGGAGAGGGCTAGACACTTTGCAGTGAAGAAGCGGGAAAGTTCGGAGAGATATCCGTTTAGTTTCGAACACAGGTCATCAATTCCATTCCCAGTCGCCATGATCGAGCAATCGTCGGCGTAAGAGACAATCGAAACTCCCTCTGGTGGTTGAGGGAGCTTTTAAATGTAAAAGTTAAACAGTAGTGGGGAAAGGACACCACCCTGTGTAACCGCCTGTTTTATTTTTCTAAGTTTGCTCGATTTGTCTCTAAACATTACCGACGAGTGCCGACCACTTAGATAATTTGCCGACCATCGTTCGAGCCTCTGTGGGAGAGAGGAAGCCTCTATATCTTCTAGTAGCGTTAATGGCTGACAGTGTCAAAAGCCTTTGACAGGTCCAACGCTACTAGAATCGTCCTCCACAGGGACGTTTACGGTTAAGGCCACGAGTTGTATGAGTGTTTATGGCGTTAAGTGCTGTTGTTGTACTGTGCCATGCTGAGGCTTCGCTGGAGTCAAGTGGTTTGTGAAATACGGGAGCAGCAAGGCCTCGAGTGTCTTCGCTACCGGGGAAAGGAGTGTTATCGGCCGATAAGAATCTCCTATGTTGGCAGGTTTCCCCGGTTTGAGCAGTGGCACCACTCTCCCAACCTTCCAGATGTCTGGGATGATGAGAATGGTCATAGACAAATTGAGGACCTCCGTTAGGTACGCTACCCCCGCAGCACCCAAATTTTTCAGAACACCACCTCCACGATGAGGCGAAAATGCTCCCAATTAGGGAGCGCAACACGATGCTCTGCAATCAGTTTCTGGTTGGGAGCCACAGATGTGACCACCCAAATAGACAGCTGCTTGCAGAGGAGCCCTCGCCGAGGCACGTCAGTAGGCATCTATATGAACTGACGGACGAAGTCCAGAGGTTCATTAAGTAACCTCTGGACCCGTCAGCTTACAGACAGGCCCTGAACGGCATTCACAGGGACGCAGTCTCGAGTTATGTAGACTCAAGACCTGTGAATGCCGCTCTAAGCAGACAAACACCGGACATTGACGTGACGGAGCCCTATCTGCCTCGGGAGACCAGAACAACCATAGCCCAACTTTGCTCTAGCTACTGCAGTAGGCTATACTCCTACCTGAGTAGGCTAAATGCGGACTCGAAACATCTCTTGGCATGCCCGGAAAACCCCACAACCCTAACGGTGGCGTCCCTGTGGACCGACCTCATAGAGGCTGCACGCTTCTTGGGGCTGCCGTTAGTGGAACTCGACGACAACGACTGAGATACCAGCCGATCTGTGCGGGGTTGTTGTAGCCGCTACAACAACAACAACAGCAACACTCAGTGAGAGTGATTCTCCTCAGTCCGAAGTAGTCAGATTTAATCAAGAAGAATTTTTGCTGGCAAAATCTTGAAAAGTGTCAAACTCAACTGAATTTAAATTAACGGAAATTAAAGAATACACAAAAAGTGAGAATAATCTAAAAAGTAAAAAACTGTATTGAAAGTGGAAGGAGGCAAAAAGTAATTGATATAGTAAGTGTTTATTGTGCTTATGCTTGTGTGAATGTGTTTTGTACATACATTTCTATTCTTATTTGACGTTAGTTTTGTTGTAGCCATCCTTTGGACTAAAAATTTGGTTTTTTGCGTTCCTTAACTTTTTACTGTTATTCTCTTACGCTCTTGCATTTTAACACTTTTCAGATTTTAGTCCGAAAAGATAAGGAATGACCTAATATATTAGAAGTGCTCACGTCACTTGCCGAAGGGATGGTGGTTGATTTTGTAGCCGCAGTTTTAGTTACTTGCTCATTCGACATCGAACCAATGTCGTTGCTTTGGTGATGGCAGCACTATTGGCCAATTATTACAGCTGAACATATTGGCCGAATTAGCAACAAGACTATTAAGATTTTCAACTTGAAGAGTTAGTGTAGAGAGAAAGGCATCTCTGGCTTCAAGCTTAGAGTACAAAGAGCAAGCAGATCAACTGATTTTTGCAATAAGGCGTATTCGCCGTTCGTGTCCGGACACTTTTTGTTAGTAATTTTACGCGTTCCTTTCCCACTTTGGTCTCACTGAGAGCGCGACGGAAAACACTCTTTGTTCGAATCAAATTGATTTTGATTTTCTGTCCGAACGACTTGATGATTCGGGTTGCCGCGTTCTCCTTTATATGCGTTTGCAGTTAATTGCATGTGCTTAGGGTTCGAACGATACTGTCGATATTGAGTAAGTATCGATACTTAGGATATAAAAATGAGTACTTTAATACTCGATACCTTATTTGGTGATTTTACTCGATACTTTGCAAAGTACTCGTAGTATCGAATACTTTTAAAAAAACAAACTTTTTAAATTTTTTCTTCCATTGCTTTCTTTGCTTATATGGATTACTATCATTCAATTTTGTCCATTACTTAAAATAAACTGAAATTGCGTGTAGTCTGTTGCGTATCATAAGCCAAATAAGTTAAAGTTTAATGGCCATATTCATAAACAATAGAGTAGGTTTAAAGAGCTTAATAAAATGACATTTTCATACATTTTTCAGTTTATAAACCTTTTTTATTTTTTATGAATAAGGCCATAAAACTTTGCGCAAAGTTCACGAAAATGCAGAATTTTTAGAAACTTTTTGGATATGCAGTTTTGTAACCTATTCAAATTTACGTGTAGCCAAATTATTACGTGTAGCTTACTACCGTTGACTTTTAATTCAAACTTGCACATTATTATACTAAAATTGAAAAGGCATACCCAAAAAGTTTAAAAAATGTCCTAATAAAAATTGAAATTCGTCAAAGTATATATATATATATATATATATATTTGTATGTATGTATGTACATTTAACATTAAAATTACTTCTAACGTGAAACTAAGTTCTGCAATGAAATAAAAGTCAAATATTTTAAATTTATATTGTTTTATTTTCAGGAAATAACTAGATATACGATTGAAGAATAAAATATTTTAAGTATCCCAAAAAACATATTTTAATGAGTCCGATACTGAGTAGTATCGATACTTCTTCCCTGATACTTTTAGGGTATCGATACCATGAGCTCGATGCCAGAATGAGTACTCAGTATCGATACCAAAGTCTGAAATTTCGAACCCTACATGTGCTATTTGCCACAAAATCGTATGTAGGCAACGATATCATCAGCTGTTTGCTTCAGAACAAAATAAAATGTGCCGAAATAAACGTTGAACCATACTTCAGCACCATCTCCGGCAAAAATGTTTTGAGCGCCTTAAGCAATGTTATTTCTTGCTTATTATTATGCATATTTGGATTTCACAGTCTTTCTTTTTCACTTCGGATGGGTGCACAGATAGAGTTTGCAAACGAATAGAAGTGCGTCTCGCGCATCAGAGCAGGTCTTGCAAAAGAAAGAGATCAAAAAATCAACATCTGCCTGATTTATA
>NW_023469661.1:0-5285 GCF_013731165.1 Rhagoletis pomonella | reverse complement strand
TTTTATATCCTTTGTCGGTAAGCAGAAGCAGTTCTTACACTTCAACATCTTTTACACTTGTGCGCTGTCGGTGAAAACGAATAAAGTTGGTACCGGAGGCCATTTTGTATGTCTGAAACCAACAGATATTTCTTGCGGAATCGGGCTGGTGTTACGAGGAGTAGTCAAGGGAGTGAATCAGAGTCATCGTTTGAAAGCATGGAGGGTCAGCCAGGTGCAGCCGCAGAAGACACCGCGAATGCTATAATTGCCACATTGAATGCGTTAAGGGCTTCCGTAGAAGAGCTTAGACAAAGCACTGCGGAGAGTCAAAGAGACATCATTAGGCTTCGCGAAGGCATGCAACCACAGAATGTTCCAGAACAGAGCGTGCAGCCAGCACAGCGTGACAATACTCAAGCCGTCGTATCACCGATCGACTCGCAAATAAAACTTTACGATTTGCCTGTGTTCAGCGGCAATGTCGAAGACTGGCCGCTATTTTTCGCGAATTTCAACGACACCACGGAAAACTTTGGATACAGCCACCGCCAAAACCTTATGAGGTTGCAGAAGTGCTTAGTTGGTCCCGCCAAAGAAGCTGTCGCCGCCATGCTAATTTACCCGAGCAACGTGCCGAACGTCATAAGCGAGTTGGAGTTCAGGTTCGGGCGACCCGACATTTTGGTTAAATTCCAAATCAGCAAACTGCAGAATTTCCCGCCAATAGCCGATAATAAGCCGGAGCAGATTGTACCGTTTTCCTCAAGAGTGAGAAATGTTGTTGCATTTCTGAAGTCTGCAAATTGCCAGCAGCACTTAGCTAACGTAACATTGTTAGAGCAAATGGTGGGTAAGTTACCGCATACCCGACAGTTCGACTGGGCGAAGCATGCTGCGACTATACAACCGTATCCATCAGTTGAACATTTTTCTGAGTGGCTTAGCGAGTTGGCTAGAATAATTTGTCTTATGCCGACAAACAACACACAGGGTGGCCGGCAGACTGCATCGTCGGGCAATCATCGTCGGCTGATGCATATTGAGCGGCCAAGGGACTCACTTGCTTGCTATCAGTGTAGTGGTAACCACATGCTTGCACAGTGTGAATCGTTTAAGGCAAGCAGTATTCAAGAGCGGTGGGACCTAGTTAAGGCGCAACAGCTTTGCTTTTCGTGCCTACGCAAGGGGCATTCCACGCAAAAGTGTCGTTCAAGAAGGAGGTGTAACATAAGGGGCTGCCAGCGCTATCACAACCAGCTACTCCACAACGAAGATGCAACAATGCAGATGCTACGCCGAACTACACCAGAGGACGTCATTGCGCAGCCACTACTGAATTGTCAAGTAACACAAAGCGCACATGGTCAACTGTTTAAAATATTGCCAGTCAACATATATGGACCGAAAGGTAAGCGTGAGATATTAGCGATGTTCGACGAGGGTTCGTCAATTTCAATAATGGAAGAGGAAGTGGCCAAGATGATCGGAGCCCAGGGTGGCTTGCATCCACTTACGCTGCAGTGGTATGACAACAACGTTGTTACGGAACAATCGCATAAAATCAGCATCGAAGTTGAGAACTGCGCAACGAAGAGGAAGTTTCTACTGAGGGAGGTATATACGGTGAAGAACCTGAACCTGCCGGAGCAATCTATGGCCAAGGAAAATTTTCAGCATTTGAGAGATTTGCCGATAAAAAACTACTGTCGCGCGAAACCAGCTTTGCTCATCGGGCTAAAGCATGCATACCTGGGTGCGACCTCAGCAACAGTGCAAGCCGATATCGACAGCCCGCTAGCTGTAAAAACGCCACTAGGCTGGGTCGCGTACGGCCCAACCAAGCTACCTACAACCTTGAACCCCCGTGTTTTGTTGGTGAAAGAATATCAGCAACTGCACGACTTAGTACACGAGTACTTCACAGCAGACAGCTTTAGAGTCAACCCGCCAGCAGTGCCATTGGAGTCAGATGAAGACCAGCGAGCACGTGAGATATTGCGCCGAACAACAAGACGAGTAGGTAAGCAATATGAAACCGGTTTACTGTGGAGAACATATCCACCGAAGTTGCCAAACAGCAAAACAATGGCCGAGAAACGCTTACTGACAGTGGAGCGCCAAATGAAGAACGATGCCGAGTTTGGTGCACGATACCGACAGGAAATGGCTAAGTACGTGAGCAAAGGGTATGCCAGAAAGTTAAGCCGTGACGAAGCCGGAGAGCCACATCAAAATGCTTGGTACTTACCTCACTTCGCTGTATTCAACCGACATAAGCCCGAAAAGACGCGAATCGTCTTTGATGCCGCAGCCGCAGTAAGCAACGTGTCACTCAACTCGCAACTAATGAAGGGTCCGGAGCAAGCACAGCCGTTGATACGGATTTTGCTACAATTTCGCCAGGGACGTGTCGCAGTGTCAGCAGACATACGCGAAATGTTTTCGCGGATCAAGATACGCGCAGCTGATCAGCACGCTCAACGGTACTTGTGGCGTGATGGTGATGCGAGCAAGCCTGTGGCAGAGTATGTGATGACGTCGCTAATTTTTGGTGCTGTTTGCTCACCCTGCATCGCCGAATATATAAAAAATAAAAACGCCGAGGAGTATCGGGCACAGTTTCCAGACGCCGCAACGACTATAATTAACAAGCATTATGTCGATGATTTAGTTGCAAGCTTCGACACGCCTGAACAAGCCATCAGTATCTGCAGCGACATTGTTAGCATCAATTCACAAGCAGGGTTCGAGTTACGTAACTTCGTCTCCAACTGCGAAGAAGTAGAAGATCGTTTGAATCATTCGTCATTATCCGCGAGAGAAGTGGTTAGTCTGGAACGCAACGAGTCAGTGGACAAAGTGCTTGGCCTCTTCTGGAACACTAGCGATGATGTTTTCGAATTCCACACGAAGTTCCACCGTTTGCCGAAAGATGTCCTGCACGGAACGCGAGCTCCGACAAAGCGAGAGTTGTTACGAATCGTGATGTCGGTGTTCGATCCATTTGGTATGTTAGCAGCATTTTTAATTACTACTAAAATTCTCATTCAAGAAGCGTGGAAGTGCGAGATTGGATGGGACGAAGTTCTGCCTCAAGAACTAAGCAAGAGATGGTGGCCCTGGTGGCAAGAGTTTCCTAATGTGAAGCAGTTGAAGATACCCCGCTGTTATTCGCCGCGAATCTTATACGGTGGCAAAGTAGAAATCCACACTTTCGTCGACGCCAGTCAAGCCGCATTTGCTGCGGTAGGGTACGTGCGAGTAGTTCATGCTAGAGGAGTTGACGTTCGCTTTATTATGGGCAGAACACGCACAGCGCCAGCGAAACTGATGTCGATCCCGAGACTCGAGTTACAGGCGGCAGTATTGGGTACCCGCTTGTACAAGCTCATCGAGGACAGCCACGAGTTCAGCATAGAGCGAGCAGTTTTTTGGACCGACTCCCAAACGGTTCTGCAATGGGTTAGCTCGTCAGAAAGAAAGTATAAGGCGTTCGTCGGCCATCGAATAGCCGAGATTCTCTGCACTACGTCAAAAGAACAGTGGCGATGGGTGTCAACTTGTCAAAATGCAGCAGACGTAGCAACACGCCCCTTGTGTCCACCAAAGTTCGACAGCAGCAGCCGTTGGGTAAAAGGCCCCGAGTTCTTACAGCATGACGAAGAGTATTGGCCCACGTCTACGATCACAGCGTCACCAGTACTCCCAGAAGAAATATCCGTTCCAGTTTTAGTGGTTCAGCACGGCAGTTCTGTCATAAAGTTTTCAAGGTTTAGCTCCTTTACAAAGCTATTACGAACAACAGCCTGGGTGATGCGAGCAACAACACTATTTCGAAAACAAAGCAACAGTACAACACCCATGTCGCCGAGCCTCACAGCAACGGAGATAAAGAAAGCAGAGCATATGGTATGCGAACTAGTCCAACGAGAATGCTTTTCGAGCGAGATCGCAGGTTTGTCAGTCGCCGGTAAAATCGCCAAAAACAGTTCGCTGTATAAGCTTTCGCCATATCTCGACCAAAATGGCTTATTAAGATTGAGCGGCCGAATCGACGAGGCAACATACCTACCAATGCAAGCTCGACGACCGATATTGATGCCTGCCAAACATATCGTGTCAACCTTGATCGTACAACATTTTCACAAAATAAATCATCACCAGAATTTCGCAATCACAATTAATGCCATCCGACAACAGTTTTGGATACCGAATTTGAAATCGCTCCTCAAGGCAGTTCAGCGAAGGTGCCAGCAGTGTATGATCGACAAAGCAAAGCCAAACCAACCTATGATGGGTCAGCTGCCGGTCGACCGCATAACTCCGTTCATGCGCCCATTTACTTATACAGGCGTTGACTTGTTTGGCCCTTTTAATGTCACCATCGGAAGGCGCAAGGAGAAAAGGTGGGGCGTTATATTCACCTGCCTGACAGTTCGAGCTGCACACATCGAGCTAGCTGCTAACCTGAGTACCGATGCGTTCATTTTATGCCTACGGAATTTTGTAAACCGACGTGGAACGCCATCCAGAATAAGGAGCGATAATGGAACGAATTTTATTGGCGCACAAAGGGAGTTGAGAGCAGCTGAGCAGTTGTTAGACACAGACCGCATTCAAGATGAGGCTAGCAGACACAACATCGAGTGGATATTTAACTGTCCGCTGAACCCCAGTTCGGGTGGCTGCTGGGAGCGTTTGATAAGGATTATAAAGTCGCTGTTAAACAAGACGTTGCGTGAGGTAGCTCCAAGACCCGACACTCTGCACAGCGTATTAATAGAAGCGGAGAATATCATCAACTCCCGACCGCTAACTGACCTGCCCATAAGCCATGAAGAAGATGAGCCGCTAACACCCAATCACTTCTTGTTGGGATGCGTAAATTCAACGCAGACGCCGCACCCAGTTGACGAGAAGGTTTGCCTAAGGAAGCAGTGGAGAATCGCGCAGAACCTTAAGGATCGGTTATGGAAGCGATGGACAACCGAGTACCTGCCTCAGCTACTATGCCGCACCAAATGGCAGGACAAAGCAATACCGCTTCAAGCTAACGACCTGGTGATATTATGCGACTCAACGCTGCCCCGCAGTCAGTGGTTACGCGGCCGCATAACTCAAGTTTTTCCAGCCAAAGACGGACAAGTACGTGTCGTGGAGGTACGAACGAAGGGCGGACTTCTACGCAGACCAGTTTCGCGTTTAGCAAAGCTAGTGGTTGGTGGTGAATCCTGTGAGGATTCACGGGGGGCGGGATGTTAGCAACCCTGGTAGTTGCTGAAAGTGGCAACGCCGCGAATAAG
>NW_023469660.1:0-5286 GCF_013731165.1 Rhagoletis pomonella | reverse complement strand
ATAGTTACATAAAATTTTTAAAAAACTTATATGATAGGAGACAATTAGAAAAATTTAAAACTGGACATACCAATACAAATACTACAAACTTGGCCTAAAATGGGTCTATTAGACGTAAAAACAGTAGACTCTACTGCAAATGTTATCAACAAAGTTGACGTAACGTCCCCCGACTTGGATGTTATAACCATCTTGTTATTTGTAATAGTAGCCCTTTTAGCAGCAAATATTTGCTTTAAATTGTATAGAATGCACAATAGGTGCTTAAAAAAAAAATATACAGCCAGTAGAAGCAATGATTTAGACCAAGTCTAACAAATTTATTACCCACTGTTACAATAAAAGGTTCAACCAAAGGTAATGGACTGGAACCAAATATTAATTAAAGCTAGACAAATTAGAGAGGAATTTTTGAAAACACATAAGTGCCTAAACAACGACAGGGAAATAAAGACAGAGACACTTAATAAACATATCAATAACCTAGTCAGCACACTTGAAAAACTTAGAGTTTTTCTAAATGTCAACTATAATAGACTTACACAAGGTCATAAAGTAGCAGCTGAAACATTCTTTCTTGACATTAGGGAAAAACTCATAACGGTAGCCTCAAGAAAAGGAATTACAATGGATATCCCAACGTCACTACACGAGGAAATATCATTTACACCACTACAAGAAATTATACAAACTCCCACAATGACACAGACAGTAGTAGAATTTATAAATACAGCAACAAAGCTTATACCTGATTTTGATGGCAAATCAGAAAATTTACGTTCATTCCTTGACGCACTAACTCTGGTTGATGCGATAAAAGGCGAACATGAGGCAATAGCCAATTCCTTAATTAAGACTAAACTTAAAGGAAATTCGAGAAATTTAATTGACAATGAAAATACATTTGCGGAAATCAGTACCAAACTACGCACCACCGTAAAAGGTGAGTCAGTAGAAGTAGTGACTGCAAAACTTATGAATATAAGACAAAGTAGCAAAACTGCTACAAATTACTGCAGTGAAATAGAAACACTAACAAAATCATTAGAAAATGCATATATAAATGACGGCATAAACTTAAATTTGGCAAGTAAATATGCGACACAAGCAGCCGTAAGGGCAATAACAAAAAATTGCACATTAGAAAAAGTCAAACTTATTATGGAAGCAGATCAGTTTACTGACATGAATGAAGTAATAAGCAAATTTGTTGGAAGTTGTACAGAAGCTACAGGCCAACAAAATACCATTTTGCACTACCGACAAAGACAATTTCGCAACAGATTCCAAAACAATAGAAATTTTGGAAGAAGGTTTCAAAATAGAACCAATGTTCAAAGAAACCACAATGGCCAAAACAGCAATTATAGTGGAAATAACTATAATAATAGAGGTCAAAGCAGAAATACCTACCGAGGTAATACAAGGAATATTAGAATGACCCAAACAGACAACAATAGTTCGGAAAACCCGGACATTCCCCTAAGATAAACTCGGACTACAAAATATACAATCTTAACCTTAACTTTAGCATTTACATACAAGTCAGAATTTCTCACACTAACACCGCCATAACACTACTAGTTGACACAGGAGCAGACATTTCCATAATTAAACATGACCAAGATACACTTAAACACATAAACAAAAAACACATTACAACACTACAAGGCATTGGACAAGGAAAAATCAATTCAATAGGCACAACATTTTTCGATTTAAAGTTTAAAAATTACTTAATACCACACGAGTTTCATGTAGTACAAAACGATTTCCCAATACCGTGTGATGGCATTATTGGAATGGACTTTATGAAAAAATACAATTGTCTACTTGAATTCAATGAGAATCAAGATTTCCTAACCCTCAGACCAGAAAAATTCCAAATGCACATTGAAATACCAATTATAACTACTTGTAACGATGACATAACACTCCCAGCTATGTCAGAAGTTATAAGAAGGGTGAAACTTTCTACTCCTTTTCAAGAAGTACTGATACCTAATCAAGAAATACAAACAGGTATATTCATTGCAAGTACCTTGGTAAAATCTGAAAATGCATTCATACGAATTCTTAACCCAAATGACAGACCAGTAACGGTAAAACTAAACAGAATTCAATCGGAAAATCTCACTGACTATAACATAATTTCAAGTGATCAAAACAAAACAGAAAGAAAAAATAAAATTTTAGATACACTAAAGAAAAATTTTCCAAAACTATTTGAAAAAACGTTAACGGAATTATGTTCTAGGTACAGCGATATTTTTGGATTTGAAACAGAAGCAATCACATCAAACAATTTTTACACATAAAAGTTAAGGACAAAAGATACAGACCCAGTATACATTAAGAACTACCGAATACCACACACTCACAAAGAAGAAATTGAAAGACAAGTCTCAAAAATGTTAAAAGATGGAATAATAGAGCCATCATGTTCCGAATATAATAGTCCTATTTTATTAGTTCAGAAAAAATCACTTCCAAATTCAATTGAAAAAAGATGGAGGTTAGTAATAGATTACAGGCAGATTAACAAAAAATTAATAGCGGATAAATTCCCACTGCCAAGAATAGATGACATCCTAGACCAATTAGGTCGAGCTAAATATTTTTCTTGTTTGGATCTTATGTCAGGATTCCATCAAATACCACTAGAAACAAATTCACGAGACCTGACATCCTTTTCTACAAATAATGGATCCTACAGGTTTTCTAGACTCCCATACGGATTAAAAATTGCCCCTAATTCATTTCAAAGAATGATGACAATTGCGTTTAGCGGTTTAAAACCAGAACAAGCATTTCTCTATATGGACGACCTGGTAGTCCTGGGTTGCTCTGAGAAACACATGCTATCAAACCTATCGGATGTTTTTGAACTATGTCGCAAGCACAACTTAAATTTACATCCTGAAAAATGTTCATTTTTTATGCGCGAGGTGACTTATTTAGGACATAAGTGCACTGACAAAGGCATACTCCCCGACGACAAAAAATTTTCAGTAATTAAAAATTACCCTATACCTACAGATGCAGATAGTGCGAAAAGATTTGTAGCATTCTGTAACTACTACAGGAGGTTTATAAAAAATTTCTCTGAATACTCAAGACATCTCACTAGATTGTCAAAGAAAGGAGTACCTTTTCAGTGGACACTAGAATGTAATAATGCTTTCGAGCACCTTAAAAAGGCATTGATAAGTCCTACATTGTTACAGTACCCAGATTTCAGCAAACAATTTTGTATAACTACTGACGCAAGCAAACACGCATGAGGTGCTGTACTAACACAAGAATATGAGGGAAAACAATTGCCGGTGGCATATGCATCTAGAACTTTCACAAAAGGAGAAAGCAATAAGTCAACAATTGAACAAGAATTAACCGCCATACATTGGGCAATAACATATTTTAAACCATACATTTACGGAACAAATTTTCTGGTAAGATCAGATCATAGGCCACTATCTTACCTATTTTCAATGAAAAACCCTAGCTCAAAACTAACTAGAATGAGACTTGATCTTGAAGAATATGACTTTGTGGTAGAGTACCTTAGGGGAAAAGACAACTATGTTGCGGATGCATTATCACGCATTACAATTGACGATTTAAAAGATATAAATGTTAAAAATAACACTTTATACAAAATGCAAACAAGATCTATGACAAACAAAAGTTCTCTTAATCAAAGCACAATTAAAACGCATCAATCTAATACATATGATAAGCCCAGTATATATGTACCTATTAATAACACTGACGTGAGAAAATACTATAAATTAAAGATTACACCCAAGACATGCTATATCAAACGGGGTAAATCTATTAAAACATATATACAAATCAATGATTTGTTTGTTAAAGGGAAATTTGACTTAGGTCAATTTTTCTCTAGGTTCGATGATGCGGCCGATAAGCATTCAATTGACAAATTACAAGTGGCACCTAGTGAGAAAATTTTCGAATTTGTCTCTATAAATGAATTTAAAGAAATGGGCAATAAGAAATTAATTAAAATGAAAGTAGCGCTACTGAATGAGGTGACCCAAATAAATTATAAAGATGCAAAAACAATTGAAAGTATATTAAAAAGATATCATGATGACCCGGCAGAAGGAGGTCATTGTGGCATTTCAAGAACCTTGAATAAAATAAAAAGATACTATTACTGGAAACACATGACTAAAACAATCACGAAATATGTTAAGAATTGTCATAAGTGTCAAATAACCAAAGTCACAAAACATATAAAAAGTCCAATGACTTTGACGCCAACACCAAACAAGGCATTTGATACAATATTCGTTGACACAATCGGCCCGCTACCATTGTCAGAAAATGGAAATGCATACGCAGTCACGATAATATGCGACATGACTAAATATTTAGTGACAATACCAACTAAAGATAAAAATGCAAAAACTATAGCTAAGGCAATTTTTGATAATTTGATTCTCGTCTACGGTCCTATGAAGACGTTCATATAAGACATGGGCACGGAATATAAAAATTCACTTTTAGAAGAAATATGCAAACTTTTAAATATAGAAAAACTAACATCAACCGCCCACCACCACCAGACGTTAGGGACGGTCGAGAAATCACATAAAGCGTTTAACCAATATGTAAGGTCATATGTATCGATAGACAAAAGTGATTGGGATGAGTGGCTTAAGTATTTTACATACTGCTTTAATACAACACCATCAACTGTACATGACTATTGTCCATACGAGTTAGTTTTTGGAAAACTTCCAAATGGGTTTCAACAATTTGATCAGGTTGACAAAATAAGCCCACTTTATAATTTAGATAATTACGCTAAGGAAATTAGATTTAGGTTAGAAATATATCATAAAAGAGCAAGGGATATGATAGAATAAGCTAAGATAGTACAAAAATCTTATTTTGATAAAAAAGTTTTAGATTATAACTTTAAAATAGGTGATTTAGTTTTGCTAAAAAACGAATCAGGGCACAAATTGGACCCACAATACAAAGGACCATTTAAAATTAATAATATAGATTTTAAAAATAATGTAACTATAACTGATAAGAAAACGGGAAAAACCCAAATTGTACATAAAAATAGAATTAAGATATATAATCATTAAAACTATTTTTTTTAAGTTTAAATAAATTTATAAACTATTATTATATTTAATTACTTGCTAAATAGGAATGTTCATACAATAAACTCTGTATGAGCATTCTTTTAAAAAAGGAGGTGTAGTGTAACTGAAAGTCGACCATGCTTAACGTTTATAATTATTT
>NW_023469659.1:0-5286 GCF_013731165.1 Rhagoletis pomonella | reverse complement strand
AAAATCATTTTAGCTGTGCTCAATTAAGATTATTGTGTTTTTTTTTTAAATGTACACAAAGCATGAAAAAATAGGAAAGACCATGATTCAATAATACAAGGTTAGATAATTATTGACAGCTGCGGTTTGACACTCCCTTACAAAAGGTTGCATTTACGAAGGACAGAGAAAGGGCAAGAATGCAATCCCTTGTTGCGAAAATGGTAGTAGAAAAGTACTCAAAGTAGGCAATTAATAGTGAAATTCCTTTCGTAAATTCTAATGTATTTGCAGGAAATCTGGCATTTTAAACGAAATGTTGAACGTAATATTGATATATCTACGTGAATTACGTAATTTATATGCTATTTAGCCGTATAAAAACTGCGAAATGCCTCAAAAAATAAAATAAGACTACTATGAGATTGATGTAAACATCCAATGCTTACGTTTTCATCAGTTAAATATGCTTCGTATGCATATACAAATAAACATATTGCACAAAAGCTTATACTTTTATTTCACACCAAAGCTACACTGTTTCCATGTAAATTTGCAAAGAGCAACACGGTGCCACTGCTAACTTGCTGTCTCCACAGGCAAAAGTTTTTATCTTGATAATGTTATCAGGCAAAATTTTGCCCATGGAGACCGCATATTGCTCTTGGCAAGCAATAATTATCAGAGCTTTTATCTTGATAAATATTGCCAGCAATTTGGTACTTTGACAGCTACATTTTCATTTGCGCGATAGCTTCGTGGAGACAACATTATCGATATTTCAATATAAAAGCAAAAATTGAACTGTTTTCTATTAAAATATGTGTTATTATTTGCTTGGGTGTGAAATAGCATACTTTTTAAACTTTTTAATTGATGAAATCCGGCAAAAATTGCCATCTTATAAATGCTTTTATCAAGATAAGAAATGCCCACGCACAAATATTGCCGCTGATAAAATTTTTATCAGGCAATAAAAATAACAGTTGATAGGCAAAAACTTTTGCCTGTGGAGACGGGCCGTTAGGGAGCGGTGCGAGAGAGATAACTGTCAGTTTATCGAACCTTGTATTATTGAATCATGAGTATGCAGCGAGCTTGCAAGCAACACAGTCCCATGAACCAACGACTACAGATCACGTAATCCGCCATCGTTGTATTTGTAATAGATTTTCAGAAAAAAGTTTTCGTAGCGTTTTTGATGTTTTTTGGTTCTGTTTACATCGTCTTCTACCTCTTCGTAGTGATATTTTAGCGATTTTATGTGCTTTCTGCAGCGGTTTTAATTAGAAATTTTGATTTATTACAAATTTATGATATAATATGAAGTGCTTTGTGATTGGAACAAGTTTGTGCGTCTGTTTGATTTGCCAAGAGGCGTAAATTTGCGTGAAAAGTGGGTGCACATTCGTGGTCAGAACGTTGGCATTGAAAAATCGGCCGGTGCCGATAATATGCGATTGTAAATCACACTCAATCATTAAAACCATATTTTATGAACTTTTTTTTCTAATTGTCATCAAGTTTCACTTTTTATATTTTATAATAAATACAAATCTAATCGCACTCAATAACCGCGCCTTTTTCGTTTTCTTTGTTTTCATTTTTAGGCAGATGTCAAAAACGCTCAGAAATTTACTTTTTTCATTCTTTTCCGATTGCGTGATCTTGTTAGTTGGTTCATGACACAGTCCATTGCAGGTTACTGCCGTCCCTAAATTGGAGCGCTAAGCGCTGCGTTTTCCATTGTCGACGAGTGTCAGCGCGCGCTATCCCCAAATCAACGCGTCGTAATTTTTGACGTTTTCTCAGATCCTCTCGTTTTTATTCTCGTTTCCTCTTTCACTTTTTTGTCCTTTCTCTTTCTTTCCGTCTTCCGCATCCAACTTCAACACGTAACGCCCTGTCAAAAATGAAAATTCCATTTGCTCGGCGTTAGCGCCGCGTTATTGTGGGATGCTTCATACAAATTGTATGGGCATGAGGATTTTTGACAGTTGTTTGGCGCTTGACGCGCCAATTTAGGGATGGCAGTTAGTCGCAAGTGAACTGAATGAGCAGTTAGCAGTCATCTCGCCAAGGTTGAACTAGTTATGTCCGCCCGACAAGTTGGGTGCAACCTGCGGCTTATAATTTTAAGTATGTGCATATGAATTGTATGATTTCGTATGCTTATTTTGGCACACAAGCACTCAGATCTGTACTCGTATTCACCTGGTAGCGCTGTATTACAACATAATTCCATAGTTACCCAGTGGCGGTTTGAAATTTTGGTGCAATCGCCGGCAAATAAATAAAAAACAAATTACTTCCTCACATTCCAAGCAGCATATTCACAGCTATTTTTCTGCTTGGTATATACAGTTGATTATTGTTGCACGTTTCCTTCATTTTACTAACGTGATAATAAAGTGCAAATAATATACCGCGTCCGAAGTAGTCAGTAGACTTCAGTCAATCTGGCAATTGCAAGCAACAAGTGAAAAGGCGTTTTTAAAATATTCTGAAATATTTACCAAATACATATATGTATGTACATTAGGGAGCATCACTTGCCATCTAAAAAAAATCGGACCTCCACTTAACTATTTCGGAAAAATAAAAAGATTTACGTCAAATACACCCATTTAAAAATACCTTCAAAAGTTTAGTTCAGTTTAAATAAAATTAGTTTTAAAAACTTTCTTTTAAATCACCTCGGATGATGGAAGAGCTGAAATAATTATTTATATTTTTCCGAAATAGTATGGCGGAAGTTTTAAAATATAATAAACTTTATAATTCCGATGGAAAAAGCTCAACTTGTTTTTGGTGATTCACCCTAATATACTAAAATATTTCAGAAAAATATAAAGATTTACGTATGCCGGATCCGTTTGAAAATACCTACAAAAATAGAGTTATATAAAAATAAAATTATTTTTAAAAGTTTTTTTTTTTTTTTAAACACGCCGGATGATAGAAGAGTTCAAATAATTGTTAATATTTTTCCGGAATATTTTGCGGAAGACTTAAAATATAATAAATTGTATAATTCTGATGGAAACATCTCAACTTTTTTTGGTGATTCACTCTAATATACCAACATATTTCGGAAAATTATAAAGGTTTACGCCAGCTGTACTCATTTGAAAATACCTACAAAAATGTAGTTTTACATATATAAAATTAATTTAAAAAGTTTTTTTTTTAATTACCTCGGATGATAGAAGAGCTCAAGAAAATGCTAATATGATTCCGAAATATTTTGGCGGAAGACTTAAAATATAATAAATTGTATAATTCCAATGGAAAAATCTCAACTATTTTTGGTGATTCAGTCTAATGTACCAAAATATTTCGGAAAAATATTAAGATTCACGTCAAGTGGACACAATTGAAAATACCTCCAAAAATTTTGTTATAGTTTCGATGGAAGTACCTCAACTTTTTTTGGTGATTCACCGTAATGTACATTTGTATGTACATACATATACACTTAAGTTCACATCGAAATCTATCTATGTAGCATTAACAGCTATCTAGCGGACAGTCTGTGTTGGCCGTCAGTTGTTCAGCAGTTCGAGTAATTTGCGCACTTATTTCGGGCAATTGTCTTGTCTGCGGCAAGATTTTATAGAGGTGATAGGAGTGCGTGAGATTGCCGCAACACCAACTGACTTTACTTTGGCCGCCTCCACTCACTCCACTCTCCACTCCACACCACTCCACTCCGCTCCGCTAACGACTGGCTTCCCACTCTCCGCCATAATAATGTACAACTGTTGTTTTAGCGGGGTTGTGACGGCGCGCATGCCTATTATCTTGATGGAAATGCACCTGACTCTGGTGGTATTTGCACGATTTGCAAATGCGCCTGAATTGGTAAAGTAAGTGTTGGGTTGTTAAGCTCATTTTTGGGCGCATTTCTTTATTTTATTTATGAGTGGTTTTATTTTGTGTAATTTGCAGAGTTGCCATATTAATTTAAAAAACTCATTGGATGACTAGCATCTTTAGTTTACTCAGTTTTCAAGAAAAAAATTGTTGGATAAGTCTCAAGAAAACCTTGTAAAGTCCCATGCTCAGTTCAGAGGATATGGAGGCCGTTTTGAAGTCCTGCAAGGACACCACCACACAATCACACAGACTACGCAAAGCGCACCTTCTAAGGGGGTGATGGTGCCAAATGACCTTGTTCAGCGCATCATAAAAACACCCAAAAAAGATCTTATAACCGCCAGAGCTCAGCGCGGCTGGCGGGCATCTTCAAATGTCATTAAAATATGGCTGCCATTCTGCACGACACGCAGGTGGAGGAACAGAAAGGCTCTTGGAAGTAGGCTACGGAAGTCTGCTGCGCCAGTAATGAGAGCTTTCTAGGGAAAGACGGCCAACATACTAGTTTGCCCGTATGCATCGCAGACAAGAATAGCAGAGTATCAGCACAATCCATGATAAGCCCCGGTCTTTCTATTGGAACATTTTCAATACTCCAACTTGCACCGATATACATAAATTACCCAATTCGTTAATAAATGCTCACCCGCTCTGGGATTAATGTTTCATTCGTCGATAAGCAAAATACATATGTGCACAATGCAGATGATGCACAATGTCTGAGTGTAATTTCCAGCTAAGCTTCTTTTCAATGGTAACTTTCAGCTATTAAGCCTCATCGGGATGTTCAAGCACTGTGACGCCCAAATTTACCAAACCAAGGTTATCATTAACGGCACAGGAATAAATTTTCGCGGTCCTGATTGGCAGACTAGCTTTACATCACATAAAGATTAGCATTTATTTATTTATTTATTTAATGTCTAAAGTTGTAAGTGGTACAGACATTATGAAAAATTACAAGCTATGTAGTTAAATTTTTGGTACAATTTGAAGCGTTAAATGAACTAAGAGTAAATACAAGGCTAATCTAAATTTTTGCACAATAACAAGTTTTTCAATTTAGTATAGATAATTGATTAAAAAATTTTGAGAAACAGTTGTACTCAGTCAAAGTCCTGACAATGGGGGCATTTGCATTGTAAACTGTTTTATTTAAACCAATACGAAAAGTATCAAAGCGACGAAGGTTTCTACTCGGCACGGTGAAATCTATCAACCCAAGAAGGGACGAGCAGTCGACTTTACCCAAGACAATGTCAAGAAGAAATGACACGAACAGATGTGAGCGTATATTGTTTAATGTTAATCAACTAATCAATTGGCAACGCGACTCGTAAGGTGGAATCGGTTCAGAAAAATGTAAAGTGTGCAGAGCATTGCGTAGGAATATTTTTTGCACTCTCTCCAAACGATTGTTGTGAATAG
>NW_023469658.1:252-5287 GCF_013731165.1 Rhagoletis pomonella | reverse complement strand
GCAAACGAGAGGACGGTTGTCTACTGAGGACACCCGAATGAAACGCCTCTACAAAAGAGCAGCCCCAAGGCTCTGACAGCGCGCTCCTACATCTGAAGACATGAAGAATTGCGGAGCCAGATGCGGGATTCTTGCGCGGGCGGTGGGAGTTTGGGTTTTAGTGGGTAGCCCACCACGCTTCGGTGGGAGTCCCACACTCGGGGAAGGTAGTATAGAGACTAGCGCCCCCGGCCAGTGCATAAAGCATTTCCCTCTCCTACGAAAAAAAAAAAAATAATAATAATAATAATAACAGCATAACATAGCAGGTTTGGTAGCTGGCGAGGCCTAGTCTTCAGTCTACTTTTGTGTGCGGCGGGCGGAAAGACCTAGTTTCCCCTCCGCGCTGCGGACAGGCTGTTGATCAAGGTCGGTAAGGCCGGGTTTCCGATCCATGTTCCCGAAGACATTACTTTGTATGTGTGGCAGGCGGAAAGCTCTGGTTTCCGCTCCGCGCTATGAACAAGCTGTTGAGCATGGTCGGAAAGAACGAGTTTCCGATCTATGTTCCCAAAGTCATTAGTTTGAGTGTGTGGCAGGCGGAAGCTCTAGTTGCTGTTGATCATGTTCGGAAAGGCCGAGTTTCCGATCCATGCTCGTATTGTCTTACGCTGTCGCGAAAATATACGAAGCCGATTACAGTTGTGCTAAGCAGTCATAGATATTGTGTAATTTATCGTTCCCGGTTAAAGATATTAATTTATTTAGTTACAAAAAAGCGATTCACGTTAACGTTTACCTCTTAAAATGAACAGAAATACAGTTCACCAGCTGAGCGATAAGGTGCAATGTAACGGTTTACATGTTATTTATTCAAAATCTCAAGTAAGGCTTTCTTAATGGTAAAATGTGAGTCGTAGGTGTCAAAATAGTCGTAATGCTTATTGAAGTCCTGGCATAGGCAACGAAAAGCATTATGCATTTCAAAATTTGTTCTACAAATAATTATTAATGGGCTTGTAATGTCTAGAAGGCCTAGAAGGAATACAAAACGTGATCTGGTTCAGTAGAAAGGGACTATTGACCATCCCGTTCAAGATCTTAATCATGAACAAAACCCCGAGCATCTCTCTACGGCTGTGCAGCGTTGGCAAATTTATGAGCTTCAAGCGGCTTTTCTACGGTGGGAGATTTAATGTCGAATCCCAAGGCAAATTATTATTAATAGCGAATAATAAGAATTGTTTCTGTCTGTTGTTGTGTCTGTCAGAGTGCGTTTGATATCTAGGGTTCCATACGATGGACCCGTATTCTAAGATCGGCCTGACTAGGGGGGTGAAGAGAGCTTTAGTGACATAAGGATCTCTGAATTCTTTAGCCCAACGTTTGATGAAAGCCAAGACGCCCTTGGCTCTATTAACACAAGAGTTTACATGGGACTTGAACTCAAGCTTAGAGTCCATGGTTGCGCCTAGATCGATGAAATTAGTTACCTGATCAACACTATGTTCACAAAGGCGGTAGCTATATGATTGGAAGGGTTTTCTAGAGAAACACATAAACTTACACTTGTTCAAGTTAAGTGACATAGAATTTACTTCGCACCATTTAAACACATTACTAAGGTCCACCTGTAATTGTTTCCTGTCTCCTGGGGCACCAATGAACTTAAATAACTTAACGTCGTCTGCGTACATTAAGCAATTCGAATACTTCAAAATATTTGGAAGATCGTTGATGAATAAAAAAAAAAGGGAAGGGGACCAAGCTGGCTAACTTGAGGTACACCTGACGTCACATGAATTACACGAGATGAACATGAAATAAGAAGAAAGCCAGCGCAGCAGGATTGTAGGGAAACCAATTTTATCAAGTTTGTATATTAGAGTTGAATGAGATACTTTATCAAAAGCCTTGCTGAAATCAGTTTAAATGACGTCAGTTTGATAATTATTTTTGAAACCATTGTTCACATTTGTAGTGAATTCAAGAAGGTTTGGATAACGGGTGTTATGGAATAAGATAGTTCTTCCGTAACGATTTCATCTAATAATTTAGGAATGGCACACAGCTTAGCGATTCCCCTATAATTCGCAATATTCCACCTGCTTCCATTTTTATAAAGCGGCAAGATATACGACTCTTTCCACAAAAAGGGGAAAACTCGTTGCTTTAGAGAAGCATTGAAGATATTTGTTAATGGCTTATATAGATAATCAGCACAACTTATTAGGACACAGGAGGGAATACCATCCGGGCCGCTTAGAAAAGAATTTTTTAAACTATTCAAATGAAGGAGAACATTGTCAGCGGAGATTGAAGGAATACGGATGTGGTCAAACTGTGGGAGTGGAGAAGGATAGCTAGAAGTTTTTTCATCGGGCTCGACAGAATAGTTCGATTCAAAATAATTTGCAAACATATCAGCAATAATATCATCATCACTAGAAATAACATCATCTAGATTCAGTGTTGAGGGAAACCCATTTATTTTACGTTTTGAGTTAACAAAATGATAAAATGACTTGTGATTAGAAACGATGTTAATGCGAGTTTTATTAATGTAATTCCTGTAACATTTCCTGTTTAAGGCATTGTATTTATGACGAAGGATGGAGTACGCGGCGTAGTGAGAAGACAGGCCTGATTTTTTATAAAGTTTAAATGATTTAGTTTTCTGATTTTTAAAATGCTTTAGCTCTGAGTTAAACCACAACGAGTTACGAGGTCCGGTATTTTCTTTAACAAGAGGAATACTCAGGCCAGATTATTTCAGATATAGCTATTTTAAGCTTGTCGTAGTTAGCGTATTTGAAAGAATATCGCCGACCTTTCGGCTTTCTAGTTTCAGGACAATAACATGAATCGTAGGATGGTGCCAAGGATAACTCAAGTGGTGGGTGATAAGGGTCTAAAGGATCGCCGCGTATTATAGTGCATTTAGCAATATCATGAATAAACGCTAAATCAAGACATTTACCTAAGTTGTTGATAACGGAATTAATCTGATATAGACCAAGATCGGAAAGTTCGTTAAGAAATTGGTTAAGTACATCCCGAGAAGAATTTGGCACCAGAATTCCATCCACCGAATCCCAGGAAACACACGCTAGATTGAAATCACCCAACACAATAATCGAATCGGAGGGCTTGACCATGGCAAATAAAGAGAGCAATAATGAAGAATGTTTGAAGTAAACCGAAGGGTTAGAGCTTGGTGGAATATAAATTGCAACAAGAAAAACACTACTTGAGGGGCACCGTATTCTAACACAGAGGAATTCAATATCATCTGAACCTGTGAACACAACTTTTTCAGAGGAAAAGTTGGTCTGAACAGCTATTAAAACACCCCCGCCTTTTCTATCTAACCGATCATTTCTAAATATTTCATACTTACTACACAATATTTCACTATTAAACATATTCGGTTTTAGCCAAGTTTCAGTAAAACCCAAAATTTCATAATTTAAATCAAAAGACTTTAAGTACAACTCAGTTAATTTTGTATTTAGACCTCTAACATTTTGGTAATAAATATTGAAGAAAAAAGTACTTATAAGTTTTTTGATCCTGAGGAGGGAATTTGAACAGTATTTTCATTCCGAGCTCGAGGTTTAAACTCAAACTCACGAACTAAAGCACCATTTGAAGATATGCTTCTTTCGTATGAAAAATTTAATTTTCTAAAAGCTATGTGCCGGGGATTCAGCTTTGATGTTATATAAGACTTAACATCTTCTACCGACGTTTCACTAGAAAAGCGCGAAACAAACACAGATTTATTCGCAGGAACTACGATTAATTCTTTCGGTAACGGAGAAGGTCCACTTTGAGATGTAGGTTCAGACACAGCTGTCCTTTTTGCTGCAGCCCTTGTGTAACACCTGAGGAAGATGCAGCTTGAGATTACTCAACACACGGAGAATTAAAACTTATTAATTCCTTATTTAAGCCGGGAGCAGGCAAAGAATCAATTGGCGGAGTGTCAATGTCTAAAGCAATGGGATTAGGAACAATGCTGTCTCAACTCTTTTACAATGCCAGTAAATTCTGAAAAAAGAATTGTAATTTATAAGCAAAAGCCATTCGAATATTCAAATTTGTTGTTATTAAAATGAAAGTTATTTTAGAAATAACTAACAACAATCGATAAACAAATGTCAGCCTTACTTTTAAACAATTTAAACTCCATAATATTATCGCAACTAGAATATAACGACCCGGCGATATGCCCATAAACGGATTGATCATTTTGTTGTATTAATTTCTCCGACATATCAAACATTATCTGAAACATGTCAACTGTCAACCATAATTAAATTATTTTCTTCTTACTTTTTACAGTGCAGTTTAAGGAAGTTCCAACATTATGTGAAAACCTCATGAAAATCTTAAAGTATTTTGTTTGAATTTAAAATTCAGTACAAATCAGTACAAATTTTGAAAAATCAGGACATTAGCGTACTGATTGAAGAAATTAATAAAATCAGTACAAGAGTTGAAAAATCAGTACTGTACTGATAAAATCAGTACGTTTGGCAACCGTACTTCTGGAATACATACAAAATACATACGAAATTACAGTTTGAAGTTTAGGCGAAGTTGTGCGAAGTTATGCGAAGTATGCATAATCAGACCATAAGTCATCACACAACCAACACGCAACGCAACGCTCTAAGTCGTTTTTATACCCGAGCGCACTTGTGCACAAGGGTATATTAATTTTGTTCACATAACGGCTGTTTGTAACAGCCAAAACGAATCGAGATAGATATAGACAAATGTATACATAAATGCTCAGAATGAAAAGAGAAATCGATTAAGCCATGTCTGTCCGTCCGTCCGTGTACACGATAACTCGAGCGAAAATTGAGATATCTCAACGAAATTTGGTAAGTAGGTTTCTGTTAAGTTAGGTTGGTATTGAAAATGGGTGAAATCGGACTGTAACCACGTCCACTTCCCATATAACGGTAATTTCCAGAAATACGAAAACTGCGATATTTTAGTAACTACTGAAGATAATTCACTCAAAATTGATATTTACAATAAT
>NW_023469658.1:0-242 GCF_013731165.1 Rhagoletis pomonella | reverse complement strand
CTACTGAAGATAATTCACTCAAAATTGATATTTACAATAATTTTCAGACGAAAAATAAGAATATTATTAATTTTTGGAAAATGGGCGTAGCCACGCCCACTTATGGTTACATGTGCATAACTTGGTATCCGCTGCACCAATTTCTTCCAAACTTGGCACAGTTGTTGGCCTTGATACACCATACCAAATGGCCGAAAATTTTTTAAATCGGACGATAACCACGCCCACATCCCATATAACGG
>NW_023469657.1:0-5288 GCF_013731165.1 Rhagoletis pomonella | reverse complement strand
TTTTTAGACATCTCTCAAGCTTTTGACAAAGTCTGGCATGATGGCCTTATATACAAACTAAAGGTTTCACTCCCTGCAAATACGCATGCAATTCTGGAAAGCTTTCTGCTGGGGAGAAACTTCAGAGTCAGGCAGAATTCCTTTAGAACGGGAAGTTACCCTATATATGCAGGTGTCCCTCAAGGCAGTGTTCTAGGACCCATATTGTACGTAATATACATACACTCGTGATTTGCCAACTAATGAAACTCTAACCATTTCAACATTTGCTGATGACACAGCTATCCTAAGCAATAGTTCAGACCCTAAAGAGGCTTCTTACAAACTGCAAGAATATTTGAAAAAGTTAGAGCTATGGATAGGTTCTTGGAGCATAAAGGTTTACGAGAGCAAGTGTGTTTTTAATTATTTAATTAATTAATTAATTAATTAATCCCAACGGCTTTTTACCCTCCATTCCCGCCCAACCGAGACGAGGGGCGCAGTCCGCATCACGTACGGAACCTTTTTTTTTTAGTTTTTTGGTGCCGAGTAGTGGAAACAGGAGTTTGTTAAGTGTCGAGATCTAAAACTATTCAGCTACAGAATCAAATTCATCAGCTGATTGGATATGCTAAAGATAGTATTTCAATTATTGAGAGTGGAAATAATAGTTTTCTTTATAGTAAAAATCGAGTTCGGTATGTCAAACGTGCTGGAATGAGAGTTAAAATCTTGACATAAACTACGGAATGATTCGTTTAGTTCAAAATTAGGTTTGCATGGCTTTAAAAATAGAGGTCGAAAGTGTCTTGACACTCGAGAGGGAACATTAAAATTTACATCAGCCAGGAGGGCCGGGCTATTAATCAAGCCTGTCATTAATTTTACGATAAATATTATACCTAGCATTTCTCTACGACTTACGAGTGTAGGCAAATTTATGAGCATTAGACGACTTGTTGTGTGGGGGAGATTGTAGTCTGAATCCCAGTTAAAATTACGCAATGCAAAAAGCAAGAATTGTTTTTGAATTGATTCAATCCTTTCTGAATGAACTTGGTAACGGGGGTTCCAAACAATAGATCCGTATTCTAGTATAGGTCTAACTAAACTGGTAAAAAGAGCTTTTGTAACATAAGGATCTTTGGACTCTTTTGACCATCGCCTTACATATGCAAAAACGTCTTTGGCTTTATTGACTGTAACATTAATATGATGGTTGAAATTGAGTTTGGAATCTATTGTGATACCAAGATTGACAAAATTGGATACCTGCTCCAGATTATAATTTGATATTGAATAAACAGCTGGTTGAACAGCCCTCCGAGAGAAACACATAACTTTACATTTTTGAAGGTTTAGTGGCATATAGTTTGTATTACACCAACTAACCACGTTGTTCAGATCCGCTTGTAACAAAGACCTTTCTTCGATAGAGGACAATGTTTTAAAAAGTTTCACATCATCGGCATACATTAAAATTTTTGAATGTTTTATTATAGAAGAAATATCATTAATGAATATCAGGAACAGAATCGGACCAAGGTGGCTTCCCTGAGGAACTCCTGAAGAAACTTTAATGATGTTGGAAGAACAATTTTTAAAAATTTTTGTGTTCTATCAGAGAGGTAAGATGAGATCCATTGAAGAAGACTGGGCTGAAAGCCGATAAGGTCGAGTTTACGGATGAGTAACGAGTGAAATACTTTGTCAAAGGCTTTACTGAAATCGGTGTATATTACGTCGGTTTGAGACATGAGTTGTATACTCCAATAAATTAGTGACAGTAGATTTTCCTTTAGAAATTGAAGAAGATATAGAATATGTCAGCTGATTAACAAAAATTGATTCGAATAATTTGGGGATAGCGGAGAGCTTCGCTATGCCTCTATAGTTTTCTATAGAGGACCTGCTGCCGTTTTTGTGAAGTGGTATTATGAAAGACTCCTTCCAGGCTGGCGGAAAAACGCCATGTTTAAGTAACAAATTGAATAGAGTTGTTAACGGCTCACAGATGTTTTCAGCGCAGTTTTTAAGAAAACAGGTCGGAATATGATCAGGTCCAGGCCTAAACGACACTTTTAAGGATTTTAAATAGTATAAAACTTCATCGGAAGATATTACTGGAATATAAGCAGAGTTGACTGGACAAAGCTTGTACGGATAGTCTCCGCTTATAGGGAAGTCTACAGAATAATTAGACCTGAAGAACTGAGCAAACATGTTGGCAATGAGTTGGCTGTCGCTAGACACAGTGGTGCGGCAATGCATAGCGGACGGAAAACCATGTACTTTACGCTTTGAATTTACGAAACCATAAAATGATTTAGGATTGTTAATTAAATTCTTCTTAATTTTAGATAAATATGAATTATAACATTTCTTATTTAACGCAAAGTAGCTATGCCACAAAACTGAGTACTTTACGTAATCACTGTGTAAGCCCGTTCGTTTATACGGTTTAAAAGAGTGTGACTTTTTATTTTTCAATTTTTTAAGCTCTTTAGTGAACCGTAATTGTATTGGTTCTTCATGAACAATATTACGTTTTGGCACATACTTTCGAAACAAATTGAAAACAGTATCATTAAAGTGCTCAACGCTGCGCTCCACGTCATCTCTATATATTGGCCAAGATAACTTTAAAAGTTCTTTGTTAATTTTCCTAAAATTTGCTTTCGCAAAAACATATCTAGTACTTAAACTATACGACTTATTATTATGTATTTCATTTATGATTTCGTAGCTTAACTAAAGAGCGGGATGGTATGCATCCTCTGGCAAAACCAGGGGATCACACCGATTAATAGAGGCCTTCGGAACATCATCAACGTAAACGAGATCCAAGACCTTTCCAAACTTATTTGGGCATATATTTCCTCCAGAAATACATTGTAACTATCTCTAGATGAAACTGGTACAACATCGGTGTCAATGATGTTCCATGAAATGCCCAAAACAATCATAGAATCGGATGCCGTAAGCATTGCATTTACGGTCTCAAGTAAAGAAACTAGCTGCATATATACTGATACGGCAGAATTAGGAGGGATGTAGCGAAGAGCTAAATAAATACAAATCTTTCCAGCCTGTACACGTATACATTTAAATTCGGTATATTCAATGACAGGAACACTAACTTCCTCGGATGGTATCGATCAATGCACCGCAAAAACAACACCGCCGCCGATTCTGCCCTCGCGGTCACTCCTGTATATTTGATATTCATTTGGAAGAATTTCGGAATTAATAATATGAGGTTTGAGCCATGTTTCGGTCAAGGAAATAATAATATAATTGCAGTCAAAACCTTTTAAATATAATTCAGTTAATTTGGTATTCAAACCTCTAACGTTTTGATAGTAAATACTTAAATTAGACTTGCGAGTTAGTTTTTTGAGTCCGAATTAAGATTAGAAATTTTAGCTACGTTGTTATTACTTTTATAAGGTTTATACTCAAACTCGCGAACAAACGCCCCAGTCGGCCAAAATGAACTATTTGGTAGTGAATCAAAATCTTCGGAAGCTACATCAATTTTAAAAGATGAAATATCGCGATTGTATTTAAAATTAAATTTACGAATAAATACATCTTTAGTTCTAATTTTAGTCTGACTTTATGATCTTTAGCAAATCTAGAGACAAATATTGATCTTCTCGGAGGAATTAAAACCAACTTTTTGGTAATGATGTCTTATGTGCGGGGCTCCGAATCATTCGGAGGAACTAAGTTAGACAGTGCAGCTTCAGATGTTGATGGCAACACTGTTAAATCAACTGTTTGACTATTTTTAGATGTAGACCTAGTGGATATGGCTTTAGATAGCGGAGGCTCCAATGTCTGAGGGCATGGAGAAGAAAGATTAATAAGTTCCAAGGACTGGGATGGGGGATTTTTCACTAGATTCCGTGGCTGTCTTTTTAGGTGGACTAATAACACGCCTACCTTTATTTTCTCGGCTATCCGCAGAGTGTGAAGGCGACAACCCTGTGAAAGACCTAAACATTTTTTCGTAATGCTTAAATTTCTCACCAATCACCGACAGATCCTTCCCGATCTCAGAAAAACCATTTCTGGACTGCCTAAAGAATTTAATTAATCAGCTTCGGTTGATCTACATTTTTGACAAGCCCAACGAAGACCCTTTCCCTCGTTAATAGCGTCTAATACCCTACCGCTCAAACCAGCACATTTTATATGGGCAATCCCATCGCAGAGCCAGCATGACATATTGGAGTCGCTTTTATCGTGGTAATTGGTGTAAATACACGACATGTTTATTATTATATTTATTTTTAGGTTTTAGAAGCAAAAAAAGCAAAACAGTTTTGAAAACGATGTATCATCCAGAGAACCAATCAGCTGGTAAATATCAGTTGGAAAGCTATGTAGCGAACAGTTTTAAATACTCTGTATATTTGACACCTAATAAACACAACGCAAATAGCTGTGACAAAGATGAAACAGCGGAAATGACAAAAAGACAAAACGAGCAAAATCAATGTGCACAAACAAAAACAATCGTACAACAACAATATATTATATGAAACAAAATACTCAGTACATGCAATTAAGAATATCAAGTTAAATTAATCAAATTTACAGGAAATTTTGATATTTTACTTATCTTTAAATTGTGCACCAGAAGTTTATTAACACTTTTTTTTATTTTTACTTTATTAAGCGTAAACAGCTTTATAAAACACAAAATTTAAACAGATCACAAAAAACACAGTTTCACAGCTTTGACGTTTGCGTAAGGACAACATTTACTCTGAAGAAAGAAACTTGGAAACTTGTCCACCACTAAAAATAAACAGCAAGGCTATACCACAAAAAGATAGCGTCAAGTACCTTGGAATAACGATAGAAGACTTACCTGGAAAAAGCATATAGAAAACAAAATTTCTCAAGCGAAACTAAAACCAGCAAGCCTTCAATGGGTTAAACACAAATCTAAATTAAGCCTAGAAAAAAAGATGTTGATTTTTAATATGATGATTAAACCATGTTGGGCATATGAAATTGGACTTTGGGGCACAGCCTGCAATTCCATTTTGAACAGACTTCAAAGACTGCAGTCCAAAATTTTACGCTGCATATGCGGTACATAAAACATACTAATATCCACAAAGATCTTAATGTAAATACGGTGCATGAGGACATAAGAGGTCTAAGAACCAGTTACTCAGTATGGTTAAGGGACCACCAAAATCGGCTAGCGAGAGATCTTCTTAGCCCGAAATATGCAAGAAGACTAAAAAGAAAGGATTTCTCCGATATTACCAAATGATGAGCAATAT
>NW_023469656.1:0-5288 GCF_013731165.1 Rhagoletis pomonella | reverse complement strand
TTCTTTACGCTTATAATCACTCATCGCCCACAACTTCATTTGTGCCCATTTATTGATTTTATCATTTCTACTTTCACTGGAGTATTATTTTAATTGCTCTTGTATGACTTATTTTGTTTACAAGAATTTCAGTTAGAATATCTATGACAATTGACTATATCTAATGAGCAGCAGTGCGACCGTCCTTCCAACATGGGAAGACCGTAGAATTAAACTGAATTTCCACCACCGCATCGATTGTCACGATGTGACCATTGCTAGGCGACTGTTCGTGCATTGTGATGCCATCGTTGGCGCTGTTGGAGCTCTATCGTTGTTGCTTTTGCCTTTGCAGATGCTATTGCCGCCGCTTCTCTTTAGCTTCACTGATTACGTTTGTCACAGAAGTTAACAGCACGAAGAGCTATCGGATGACTGTCGTGGTAAATTTGTATTTCCGTTATTCACCACGCATTCGATGCGCTCCACAAGGCAAAGTTAAAGCGTCAACAAAGTTCATAAACTGCTACACCATACACGCCTACTTAGTTATACATACGTACATATGTATATTAGACTACATCACTCCCTATAAAAAAAAAGTCGGTACAGTTTTTCCATCAAAATTATAAAATCTATTATTTTTTAAGGCCTACAATAAAATATTTCGGAAAAATATTAAGATTTACGTGAGCTGGAGCGATTTGAAAATATCTAAAAAAATTAGTTTTTTATGAATAAAAATATTTGTTTTTAAGTATTAAAAAAAAAATCAACTTAATCATAATAATGAGATTTTTGATGCTGCTTTAAACTTGTTTCAAAGATTAGTTATTTCTCTGCAAATGAGCTCATTCAAAGTATGAATTAAGATGTGTAGATGTATGAAAAAGGAAAATTGGGACATGCATGAGAAAATACCTTTCCACTGATACTTCACAAGTCTAAAGCGGTATAGTTTTGGCCCAGTTATTCAAATTTTTTCTTAAACGATTCTTTGAAAAAAGTTAAAAAAATCATCAAAAATCCCATTATTATGATTCCGTTGAAAATTGTTTATATATTTATATGCAGATTTTTTAAGCTTAAACTGTTTTGTCACCTGAGGGGATTTTTTAAAAAAATTTTTATGAAACTGATTTTATTAATAAAAATCTAATTTTGAGGAGGTATTTTTTAAGCGATCCAGCTAAAGTAAGTCTTAATATTTTTCCGAAATATTTTGGAGCAAGTTTTCAAATACATATAATAAATTTTCTAATCCCGGCGGAAAAATCACAACTTTTTTTTTAATGATACAGTCTAATGTATATTTATACAATTGTTTGCATGTACATAAATACATACATACGTATAGAAAAATCGCATTCAGATGAGTATTTGTTTACAGTTACGCACCACAAGTCGCAGAGCGCAAGTACAAGTACTTTGAGCACAGCTATGAGATTTGAGAGCGTCTGGAGGCGTTTGAGTACATACTCACTGTTTTATTGACGGGTCTTTATTTGATTATGGCAACACCATTGCTGCGGTTTTGGCGCCACATGGTGATTTGAATAAAGTTCGAAACGAATTATAAGAGCATACATGTAATTAATTAGAAATGCGAAAATTTGCTTTCTTTCAATAAGAAAGTTGGGTAAAAGTCTTAAATTAGTTAACAGCCCGTGGAGTTATGGAAAACCTTAATCCAAAGCTTTATACGAAAAAAATAATTCGTGACCTTAACGGATTGCGGAGCATAAGGGGGAAAGGAAAGATGCAAAGTGCTACTAACGAGGCACAGAAAAGAGAAATCGTCTTTTCCGACGATATTCTTTTACAATAACAGCCATTTCATAATCTCAAAGATAAGGAAGAGTACGTTGCTAAAATGTCAAGCATTGAATTCTATTTTTCATTTCTTTCAACAGGATTCGGTCTTGATTAGCAAAGCGAGAAATCCGAAATTTGGTGAAAAGAAATTTTTTCTTTGATCCATCCATCGAGGATTGAAAATAATTATAATAATTTTAAACGGAAAGAAAACATACATTTTATGTCGAGCGTACTTTTGACATCAGCGTCACCAGCGGCTTCACTTTTTGTAAATCTATGTCTTATTACATTTCAACTAAACATGCCAAATGTGAAACAGAATCAGAGCATAAATGCGGATTTTCAAAATATCTCGACCCTGGCGCCACCAAATGAGACCATTTTTGGCAGGAAAATCGGCCTATAAATAAGTTAGATACAGACTTTTAATTTTTTTTACGCGGTAGACTTTTCGCTGGCAACACCCACATGCTAAATTATGCTGCTCAAAATAATAGTAGTGCAACCTATTGCGAAAAAAACTGAGTTCGGTTAGTCTCTGCGGGGGAAGAAGTCAAGCTTTATCTCCATCTTCATCTACATCTACTAAATCTTCATTATCATCTTCGTCGTCTTCATTTTCATCTTTACCTTTATCTCCACCTATCTTCAACTTCATGTTTGCCTTTATTTTTATCGCCAATTTCATTTCTTATCTTCACTCTCATCTTCAGCTTTACTTGGTTTTCCATCATAATCATCTCCATCTTCGCCGTCATATTTGTCTTCGACTTCATCTTCATTATCACCTACATCTTCATTTTCACGTATGTCTTCATCTTCAGCTGCGTCTTAATCTTCATATTTGACTTTGTCGTGTGTCTTTGCCTTTGACTTTGGCTTTGTTCTTCGCCTTGATCTCTAACGGTAAATTATTTTCTTTATAAAACTAACAAACGTGTGGATAAAACATTTGTAAAAATCTTGAATCAACCAAAAATTAACAAATTAAAGCTTTAAATGCATTTTTTGCCGTTTTTACGTTTTGAAATCAAGTTCTATGAAAATTTTTTTATTGAGTTTAAAGCAGGTTGTGTTGAATGCACTGTCAAATAATTTGCGATTCATAATTCAATTATTTGGTAAGAAAAATATATAGTAGAACTCATCTGCTTTTTATAAAATTGTGTTATATATTAAATTGTGTGACTGCTTTGTCTATATTATGAGTTAATATTAAGTAGTATTGGTCTTGTCCCACAGCTAAAATTTGTTATATTTAATTACAGAAGTTGAGGTCGTGTTTCGTGTTTGTTACATAATGTTAGAAATTCTTTGCAAATATTTACAGAAATTGTATTGTCGTTTCCACGTTGCTAGATAAGAATAATTCGACAGAGAAGCATGTCCCACCCGTGACAGCTATGTGTGGGACAGTTGTCAGAGGTAGGTTTACAGGGCTGATAAGCTTTATTTGTTTGTTGAGGTGGACGCAGGGGAGGAGGGGGGATGCGCGGACTTGTCCATTGTCTATATACCCTTGTGGTCAGCTGATTAAGTTAAGTTACATATTGACCAGTTTTGGTTTTTTTATTTTGTTAATCTAATGTTTATAGTTTTTTTTTTTAACAAGTCTGGCACATTACCTAACCAAAACCACATAAATCTACATTTCAAACTTCTTACAAAAATTATAAAAATTCAACAAACTATAACAATTACACCCAAAAATTTTAAACTTTTTGTTCAGAGTTTTTAGGCATGCAGTTTTGTAGTCCATTAAATTCAAGTACGTAAAAGTGAAAATATCAAAACGCTAGGAAATCGCGTTCATTTTTAATTATTTTTTTGGCTCACGGTGCTAAGCATTTTCTGCTATATCAAAGGCATTATCCTAAGAAAAAACGTAAGTGAATTGAACCCCTACTTGGCTTATTATATTTTTTAGTAACTAATCTTTATGTATGGACTAAAAGCTCCTTTTCATAGAAAAATTCGTACGTGTCCTACCTGGGACAAACGTTGTCCCACCCGTGACAGAGGAATTTCGCATTTTTTGTATAATAAAAAAATAAATGAAGTATTATAAAGAATAAAATTATTCCAAATATCGTCTGAAGCGATAAGAAAACGACTCATTCAAGTAATAAGAAAACGATTCGCCCAGTCGAGTTGCTTTCGGCGGACGCTTTAGAGCGACTGGTAATAGGAAATCGATACGATGTCAATATTACCGGCAATAAACTTGTTTCCGTGCGCGAGACGTTTTCTTATTGCCGGCAACAAAAATTGTTTGGTGGGAAAACGCTTCTGCTGGAGTTTATGTACTTATAGTTAAGCTTTCAACCATTATCGCCAAGCTCAACTAAGGATAAGCCCAGGCAACTTTCTGTTTCGAAGAGTTTAAAATAAAGGAAAAGAGATGCGTTTCCTTTATACTTATGTGATTATTGCGGCA
Source organism: Rhagoletis pomonella (assembly GCF_013731165.1). Classification (NCBI taxonomy): domain Eukaryota; kingdom Metazoa; phylum Arthropoda; class Insecta; order Diptera; family Tephritidae; genus Rhagoletis; species Rhagoletis pomonella. The sequence goes on along the minus strand of NW_023469656.1, from coordinate 1,054 downwards.
GAGTAAGAAGATCATGAATCTAAAACGAACCATCCTTTGCCTTCAGGGCTGCCAACTTGGCTCAAACGGTGCAATTTTTGGCCCTATTTTACTTCAAATTTCACTTAATTTTTTAATTTGGCACGAAGTGCCAAAATGTCACTTTTGACAAATAGTAGTATTTCAATACATTTTTCTGAAATCTTTTGCGTCTACTTCTTTTTCTCAACTAACATTTTCTAGTTTCTATAGTGTTTACAACTGGTTATATTACTTTGGCATTGGACTTTTGTTTTAGGAATGTGTTTCTAATTTTAATGCTAAATGGGAAGAATTAAAAACAATGGCACCTTTTTTGGCACATTTTAATTTTTCTATTTGGCACATTTTGGCACTTCATAGCTTAGAAGCTTTAAATTTATTTGTCTCCAAATCAAATTGGAAATAAATACATTGCATAAGGTTTTTTTTTTACATTTCACATTCTAACCGGATAACACCACCATAGTACAACTTCACTTTGGATATAGCAACAGGGTAAACAACTACCTGTGTAGGATAATTATAGATGTGGCCAACGATTTCCCGGCATGCGGAGTATCACCTCACGACCCACAACACCTCACTGCATGCCCCTTAAACGCCACTCAACCAATGCCCCTCTTCCTATAGGCCAACCTAGTTGGAGTGGCACACTTCCTGGGTCTCCCGTTAGTTGAGCTTAACGACAACGATTGAGGGACAAGCCGATCTAGGCGGGGCTAAGTATCCGCAAAACCAAAACTTTGGTAGCAGACCATAAATTGACAAAAAACAAAATCGATGAATCGATGAGAGTGTAGCCACGGAACTTTACTTTTGCTAGGTTTCAAAATATTTTAGTAGGAAAAATACATGTCTGAGTGGCAACACTAAGTGTAACGTAATTTTTTCTTTGAAGTTGATATTTAGGTTTAACTTTGCAAATTCTGTCTGAGCTTAAACACAATTTTTATCTTTAAATCAAAGTATATTTTCAAAGAAGGTTACGAACAGCCCTGACTAAAAATAGCTGATATGCAGTCGTACACAAGTC
>NW_023469655.1:0-5290 GCF_013731165.1 Rhagoletis pomonella | reverse complement strand
TTGTTTGAATAAAGTAAAACTTAAAAGGGGAATCAGCAATTTATCTGCGTTACCCGTTTTTTTTATTGAATGCAACCATATATTTTTAATTTACAAGAAATACATGTTACATGTTTAGCGATTTCGCGCCATTTGGCGATTTTTTTCGGATATTTGCTCGTAAAAATTTAGGAAATCGCCATTGGCGGTTTTGGCGATTTTTTCCCTTCAAATAAATTTCTTGCAATTTTAAAAATATTCAAAACTTAGTTTTCCACCATATTTTACAGAAGAGGCTAATAACTGCGTGATAAACTTGACTTAAGAAGCATATTAAAAGACTCAAAAATGTTTAATCACCTTAATCGAAGAACTTTTGAAACGATTACCTAGTCAATTAAATACTTTTAAAAAAGCTTCGATTTTTTCACCAAAAAAGTGTGTGAATCACAAGGGGGCGAATTTCAGGGACCTGCCAATTCACTATTTGACTTTGAAGGAAAGAATATTTAAATCTTTTAACTTTCCCATGAAATAACTTTTCTCAGAACCATTCCATCCGACTCTGAAGAATTTTGGATAATTGCTTACGGAGTGAAAACCGCAACAGTCAATAAAATGTTTGGAAATATAAGTAAATTCATATTATTATCCTTGCCGCACTCACGTGCTTTGTTTAGCGCGTTTTTTCTGTAATGAATTCAACAAAAACTAAGATTGGAAATAGGATGAGGTTGGAAAGCCTTAATTCAATAGTTCGAATAAAGTGTTATATGAAGGCTAATAGTTTCTGCTGCATAACGCTTCCAATATCAAACAGTAAGTTATCAAGGTTGAATAGCTCAATATATGACAATAACATAAATGTAAATCATTCAGACACTATATAGCTGAAATACAATGCCGGCGAACGGCGAACTCACCACAGCGAAATTCGCGCTGTCAAAATTAGAACACCCGCAAGCATATGAAATTGAACACAGCCAAAGCGAAATGCGAAGTTCACTTGGCGGCGTTTCATGGCGATAGATTTATTTCTATCGCCCTACTGGGCGATGACAGCTGTGCGTGCCAAAGGTGGCCGTATTTGTTTTTTGCTTTCAAAGTTTTAAAAGAAAACAACCTAAACACGATTTTTTTTGTTGTTTGAAAAATATAGTTGTGGATTCGTTAAATCTGGCTTGAAACAAATTATTTATAATAATCTTTCTTTGTTTTACATTTATATTTGTTATCATTTCCTCATTTCTAAATATGGTTTAGTTTTTTCTAAATATGGTCACCCAAATTATAAAGGCGACCAAATGGCATCAGCTGTTTTCGCTACCGCTCTAATTCTGTTTAAGTAGGCGAAATAGCTGGGCGAACGGTGAACGACAGCATCGCCCAATTCGGCGAAGTTTGCCGTTCGCCGGTATTGTATTTCAAGCAATACGTGATTTTGGAGAAATTGTGGAAATAGCTGATCTCACCTTATTTTACGTTTTTATTTAATTTTTAGCGCCGAGCTCTTAAAAGCGGATTGTGCGATTAATCAATTAATATGAGTTATAATAAATTTCATAATTGCGCAGTCCATTGCAAAATGTGTTGAAACAAATATTTTTAAAAAGTATGCGTATTTTTAAAGAAAACTGTTTGTACATCACTGTTATCAGGGGTCTAGCTTGGCGTGAAAAAATATGGAGGGTCCACAAGTTGAAAGTGGGGGTCCACGAAAAATCATCTGGTCTCGATAGTAAAGAACCAAAATGGTTGCTTGATAGCCTATTTATTGAACTTTAATGTATAGTGCTTTTGACGCACTGGTGAACTTACCGTCACTTTATGTTATCATACATGCAGACTAAAAAAAAACGGGTGTTGGTATAACACTGAGTGAGGCGATGCGGAAATTGCTGGCGGCAGATATTTGAGCACTTGTGTCTTTTTAATGCTACAGAATAGTACGTCACCATTACCTTTGTTGAAGAGATTCTAGAGAGAGAGAGTTCCCTGGGGGAAAGCTGGTTTAATTCCAGCACTGAGCCCGCACTCGCGAATTTTCACTGATGGCTCCAAAACTGACTCAGGGTAAGGGTCTGGAGTATTTTTCGAAGTTAATGGGGATAAGCTTCACTTATTCTTTTGGGAAATATGCTTCGGTCTTCCAGGCTGCGGTATTTGCAATCCCCAAAGCCATAGACTACGTGGTGGAAAATAGGTGGAGGGTAATGCATTGTCGAATCTACACTGATAGTTCAAAAGCTGTCTACAGGTACAGCCCAACTGCATTTAAGGCAATGGCCAGCCCTCTATATAAGTACTTCCAAACTAGTTCGGCAATGCAAGTCTCGACTAAATTATGTTGGTAAAGAGAACGAGCTTGCTTTACTCTGGGTGCCGGGCAACTCGGAAGAGCCTGGAAATGAGACATCTGACCCTTTTGCCACAGTTGGCTTCAGCGGCGGATCCAGAATTTTCTGATGGGGGTGGGGTTTGCGGGAAATTTTGCCCCTTATTCTAATTACCTTAAACGAGCAATTTTTGTGTATATGTATATGTATCCATAAGTTTCTCGGCAACGGCTCTAACGTAGCAAAATGAAAAATCGTTTCAAAATGACTTTCGAAGTTGTATTTCTTCCAATTGTCAAAAACTTTATATTTGTCACGGGGAAAATACCGTAAAAATTATTTGTATCATGCGAATATCTATAGAAATTATCAGGGTTTGAAAAACTGTTAGCACAGCGACAACAGCCAAGCATTTGCTTTTTTATAAATTGTTCTTGCTTTGCTAGCCGGCAATTTAAAGTACCTGATGAAGATCTTGCAGAAGCAATGAGCTTAGCCGACGACTCTTTAAAGGAATTTGAAGAAATGCGACAAGATGCAGAAAAAAACTTGAATTTGCTTTTCGAACACGTAGAAGAAGTATGCACCAACCTAGGTACAGAAATCAAATTACCGCGATACAGCAGTCGCCAAAAGAATCGCTTTAATGTGAAAACCGGAGACGCCGAAGGATACTATCGCATTGCTTTTTACATTCCCTTCATTGATACATATATTGCTCATTTGAAAAGCCGGTTCCTAAACCATAAATCAGTTTTAAATAATTTTAGTGTTTTGTTTCCAAAGTATGATTTTAACGAAAAAAATGAAGAATTGCTTGCTTTCTATGAAAAAGTAATCGACGGCTCGAAACAAAACTTTCTTCTGGAGGTAAAAATGTGGAAAAAACGAGTTTCACACGAACATTTTCGAAATGCTCTCGAAGCATTACAAGTAGCTAATACAACGTCTTTTGGGAATGTTTTAAGATCTTACGTATATTGGCACTTTTGCCCGTCTCAATAGCCACACCTGAACGAAGCTTTTTATGCCTGAAAAGAATTAAAACCTACTTGAGAAATACAACATGTCAAGAAAGGCTCAACGGCCTAGCATCTATGAATATTCACAAAGATATAAATTTTTCAGTTGACGAAGTTCTAGAAGAATTTTTCAAAAAACCACGAAAAATTTGAAAATTCTTCGTTTCATTGTTCATTTTTTCAGTTTTTTTTTTAATTACTATAAATATCTTACAAAGTGTCTGCGGACATATGTAAATTAATTTATTTGAGCAATATCAGCTAGCGGAGGTAGATGCAAGATCGTATTTAGGGTGTATGAGGGCCAAAGCACACCGTACACACGGGGTTTCTATGTATATACCTCGACTGCAACGCCACCTATTGGGTCCATTTTCTGCAAAATAACACTGGATCACAATTTTTATACCCGAGCGCACTTGTGCACAAGGGTATATTAATTTTGTTCACATAACGGTTGTTTGTAACAGCCAAAACGAATCGAGATAGATATAGACAAATGTATACATATATGCTCAGAATGAATAGAGAAATCGATTAAGCCATGTCTGTCTGTCCGTCCGTCTGTCCGTCTGTCCGTCCGTCCGTGTACATGATAACTCGAGCAAAAATTGAGATATCTCAACGAAATTTGGTAGGTAGGTTTCTGTTAATCCAAGGTAGGTTGGTATTGAAAATGGGCGAAATCGGACTGTAACCACGCCCACTTCCCATATAACGGTAATTTCCAGAAATACGAAAACTGCGATATTTTAGTAACTACTGAAGATAATTCACTCAAAATTGATATTTGCAATAATTTTCAGACGAAAAATAAGAATATTATTAATTTTTGGAAAATGGGCGTAGCCACGCCCACTTATGGTTACATGTGTATATCTTGGTAACCGCAGCACAAATTTCTTCCAAACTTGGCACAGTTATTGGCCTTGATACAGTAAACTAAATGCCCGAAAATTTAAAAAATCGGACAATAACCACGCCCACATCCCATATAACGGTAATTTAGAGAAATACAAAATCTTCGATAAATCAGTAAATATTAAAGAAAATTTATTAAAAATTGATGCTTGCAACAATTCTTTACCAAGAAATACGTTTATGGTAAAATTTTGGAAAATGGGCGTGGCACCGCCCACTTATGATCACATATATGTATATCGGTAACCGTTCTACCAATTTGTACGAAACTCGGTATTTTTATTGTGCTTGGCGAATAAAAGCAAAACGTTGAAAATTATTGAAATCGGACCAAAATGACGGCCGCTTTTTATATAACGGTTAATTTCAGAAATGCTTGAAACTTCAATAACTCGTAATTTAAGGACTCTAATTTACTCAAAATCTATACACCCCGGCTTACCATCTGGCGGTAGCTTTCGGAAAGGTGAAAAAAAATATTTTTAATACTTGCGCCGGGTATTTAATGTTCGGCTCCGCCCCAACTTAGACTTTCTTACTTGTTTATATTTGTTTTGTTCCCCAGACGCCACTATCCAATTTGTATGTAAAATCGCCCGCTGATTCCTGAAATCGGGTTATTTTTTTTTGTATGGATACGTTTTCGAGATATTTGCAATTTACCGTTATTCAGGTAAAAAAAAGAGTGGTTTCAATTATTCTGGTATATCTTACGAACCAATTAAATAATCGTAATACGAGGTACGGCAAATCTATATATATAAAACAAAGTCGTGTTAGTTACACCATTTATAACTCAAGAACGGCTGGACCAATTTTTATGATATATGTTTCTTGCATTTGTCTACCTTCCGAATAGCAGAATAACTATTAAAACAACCGCTAGGTGGCGCTGGAGTCGAGTTATTAGTAAAACCCGTATTTATGGTCCGATTCGCCTCATATTTGAGATGTGTATTGACAATAGGAAAAACAATACCACTGCAAAAAAAACCGCTAGGTGGCGTAGGAGTCGAGTGATTACTAAAAATC
>NW_023469654.1:0-5290 GCF_013731165.1 Rhagoletis pomonella | reverse complement strand
CGCAGGTATATAAGGGCGCCGCCACAGCGAAGTGAGTTAGTTACAAGTCAGCAAGCTACAAGTAAAGTGAGCAGAGAAGTGAGTTGCGAATAAGCAAGCTATAAGTTTAATTGTGTTAACAAGTTTAGTAAAGCGTTGTTATTGCTTTAACAAGTATTGTAAAGTGTTTTTACTGTATTAGCAATTATTGTAAATTGTTTGTTGTACAATAAAGTTAATTGTACTGCAATTTGGTCATCGTGAGCATTTATTTAACAATCCAGCGATACGAGCCCGATTATATTTGGGAAATCCCTCAAGGTTTCGAGGATAATCGTAACAATTGGCGTAAGAAGTGGAATTGTTATCCCGGTTGCGGGAGGCTATGGAAGCTGAAGGCATCGACGTGGACAAATACGACTTCCAGGGTAAACCCGACGATGCATCCGCAAAGGACGAAGAGAGGGATGAAGCTGCTTGTTCGTCGAAGGATGTGCAGCAGACATCCGGGAAGGTTGAAGAACAGAAAAAGACTCTTAGTTCATCTTCCGAGGTATCAGCGCAGGTGTCATCGCAGGTGTCATCCCGGTTAGAAACTCAGCTACAGGCACAGGAGGCACGCATATCATCACAGCTGGAAGCACAGGATGAAAAAATTACACAAATACAGGACAAACTTGAAGAGAGACGGGAGAAAGTCGAAACAAAAGTAGAAGAATTGGAAGGTCGTCTTCGTGATTTACAGTTGAATCGTCCAAGGTAAAAACCCCATCCTTTGACGGCACGATTCCTTTCCAGTTCTTTAAGCTCCAGTTCGAAAAAACGGCTGCAGCAAATCACTGGAGCATGGAGGATAGATCCGCTGCACTGTTCGTTGCATTAAAAGGACCTGCAGCGGAAATCTTGCAGACTATTCCTGATTGTGAAAGGAACAGTTACGATGCGTTAATGGGTGCAGTGGAAAGACGTTATGGTAGCGAGCACAGGAGACAGATTTACCAGATGGAGCTGGAGAATCGCTGCCAAAAAAGCCAATGAGACTCTACAAGAATTCGCTTCAGAGATCGAGAGGTTGGCTCACTTAGCTATTGGAGATGCATCTGGTGAACACCTCGAAAGGGTAAAGATCCAGAGGTTCATCAACGGAATGCGAGACATGTATACCAAGCGCGAGACGTATGCAAATCTAAAGCCGACATTTGCTGAAACGGCCTCGTATGCTCAGACACGTGAAACGGCGGCGCTTCTAAGTAGACCAGCCTACAAAGCCCATCGAGTAGAAGTGAAGACACCTGACGTGATGAACGAGATCCTGAAAACACTCAAGTCGATGGCAGGGAAGAATACTCCTGGTGCAACCGAGAGGAAGGATGGTGCTAGGAAATGTTTTGGTTGCGGAAAACCAGGCCACTTCGCACGCGAATGTAAGACGGGTTCCAACAGGTCAAACAGTTCAGCAGTACGTAAACGCCGGACTGAGGATGACGAGCCCAACTCCGATCAGTCGTTAAACTAAAACGAGCCAGCAGCACGGGGCGCACGCTGGCTCCCGCAATTGAATGCCCCATAATCTCCGTCTCGCGAATTGGCAGAAAAGCGAGCAATGTTACTGTTGGTGGATATGTGGACGGACATGAGCGAGTACTAACTGTGGATACGGGCGCATCACATTCCATCATTCGATCTGATTTGGTCACTAAAGAGGTAAGGCCATTACCTGGAGCAAGGTTGAGGACAGCAACTGGTGAGGACACCCAAGTTGTAGGAGAGGTAACATGCAAAGTCGCAATAGGGAATGTGACGGTGTTATACAAGTTCATAGTTGCGGCGATTATGGATGAAGTCATCATTGGATTAGACTTCTTGCTTGATCAAGGTATGGAGATCAACATGTAGAAAAGGATTATGACGTATAACAACATGGAAGTACCCCTTCGGTTTGGGTATGATGGTCCGTACAGCAGCAAGCGAGTGATCCTAGAGGAAAGCGAGCAGATTCCACCGAAGTCAGAAGCAGTTGTGTGGGCAAAGATTGATGGAGATTGTGGGACAAACAAATTGTGGGTTGTTGAAGCAACACAAAATTCTACACCGGACGTACTTATTGGTAAAACCCTGGCTAAGACGCAAAAGGATGGACGAATCCCAGTTCGAGTGCTCAATGAGTTCAAATCACAGTCAAACTCCGAAGAGGAACTGTACTGGGACAATGTCGAGAGGTAGAGGCAATCTTCAACTGCGAAAAATTACCTGAAAGCGATTCCATTGGCGAGAATGACATTGCGGAGGACATTAATGCATGGACGGAAGGGTTGGAAGAAAAATACCAGCACAAGGCTAAGAAAATTCTCCGAAGATACTCCAACATATTCGACAAGGATGGCGACAAACCAGGCAGGACTAACGTTGTGAAACATCGCATTAATGCTGGCGATGCAAGGCCAATCCGTCAAGCTCCTCGGAGTGTTCCACTTGCCAAACGTGAAACTGTTAGCCAAATAATAAAAGAAATGAGCGAGAGTGGTGTGATTGAACGATCAGCGAGTCCATGGAGTTCGCCGGTAGTACTTGTGAAGAAGAAGGATGGTCAAATGCGGTTCTGCGTAGACTACCGGAAACTAAACGATGTGACTAAAAAAGACAGCTATCCTCTTCCCAGGATCGATGACACTCTGGACTCGTTGACTGGAACAAAGTGGTTCTCAACACTCGACCTTAAGAGCGGTTATTGGCAAGTGGAGGTAAATGACGAGGATAAGGAGAAGACAGCTTTCAGCGTTGGAGACGGTCTGTGGCAATTAACGGGGATGCCCTTTGGATTATGCAACGCTCCTGCCACTTTTGAACGACTTACGGACCATGTGCTCAAAGGACTGCATTGGAAAACATGTTTGGTGTATCTAGACGACATTATCGTATTGGGTAAAAGCTTTGAGGATCACCTGAACAATTTGGAAGAAGTTTTCCAGAGGATAGCTGGCGCTGGTCTGAAGCTTAGTCCTAAAAAGTGCTCACTGTTCAGGAAGGAGGTGAACTACTTGGGGCACAAGGTGACAACGGAGGGCATCTGTACTGCGAAGGAAAATATAGAAGCAGTAAAGGATTGGCCAAGACCTAGGAACCTGCACGAACTACGAAGTTTTCTTGGGCTATGCACCTACTACCGCCGATTTGTTCCGAATTTCGCCAGCCTTGCTAATAGCCTCCACGAGCAGGAGCAGGAGGAGGCTTTCTAGACTCTGAAGGAAGGACTATGTATTGCACCTATGCCAGCGTATCCCGTTCCAGGTGCAACGTTTATTTTGGATACGGATGGTAGTGGTTATGCCATAAGAGGCGTACTGTCACAGGTAATTGATGGGCAGGAGAAGGTAGTTGCCTACTATAGCCGGTCGATTGGAAAACCAGAGAGGAACTACTGCGTAACTCGGAGAGAACTACTAGCGTTGGTGGACTGCGTCAAACATTTCCACAAGTACCTCTATGGGCAACGTTTCCGAGTTCGAACGGACCATGCAGCGCTGAAGTGGCTACTACAGTTTAAGAATCCAGAAGGACAGCTAGCTCGGTGGATTGAGAGACTGCAAAGTTATGACTTCGCTATTGAGCACCGCAAGGGAAGTGTCCACGGTAATGCTGATGCCATGTCCCGCCGACCATGTAGCCTGGAATGTAAACACTGCTCAAAAGCTGAGGGAAAAGAGGACATTATAGACGTCCGTCTAACGACAATAACACCAGCGGAAGAGTGGAAGGAAGAACAGCTACGAAAGTGTCAGCAGGAAGATCCAGATCTGGAGCTTTCGATGCATGGACTGGAGGTGGACAGAAGGCCAACTAAGGAGCAAATGGCAGCGGAAAGCCCCATCGCAAAGGCGTACTGGGCACAATGGAACAGCTTAAAATTAATATCTGGCTGTTTGCATAGGGTATGGGAAAGCGAAGATGGCCAGTGCTCCCGCAACCTGATAGTAGTTCCAAGGGTAAGAATTCCGGATGTACTCAAGGAATTCCACAATGGTCCTAGTGGAGGGCACCTGGGAATTACGAAGACCCTGGAGAAGGTTACGCAGAGATTCTATTAGGTTGGTTGTCGGAAATCGGTCGCAGAGTGGATTGCTAACTGCGCGGAGTGTATTGCAGCTAAAGGGCCGAAATCCAGAAGTCATGGCCAGATGAAGCAATATAACTCAGGTGCACCTTTCGAGCGGATTGCCATGGATGGAGCCGGCCCATTTCCTATGAGCGCACACGGAAACAAATACGTCCTTGTGGTTATGGACTACTTTAGCAAATGGCCGGAGGTATACCCGATTCCAAACAAGGAAGCTAAAACAGTAGCGGAGGTATTCACCTACAATTGGGTTGCAAGATACGGTGTACCTATAGAGCTGCACTCTGACCAGGGAAGAAATTTTGAATCGGCGGTGTTCCAAGAGATGTGCCAGATACTGGATATCCGGAAAACTCGAACAACGGCTCTTCATCCCCAATCAGATGGCATGGTGGAACGGTTAAACTGAACCCTGGAAGAGCATTTTCGGAAGGTCGTGGACAAGAATCAAAAAGATTGGGATGTCCGCATACCCTTGTTCCTGATGGGATACCGGTCAGCAGTGCATGAAACAACGGGTAAAACTCCTGCAAGGGTAATCTTCGGCAGTGAGCTCCGTTTGCCTAGTGACCTGAAATTTGGAGTAACTGGCGATGCAAGGAGAATTGGGAAAGAGACTTTAAACGTCCTGGAAGACGAGTTAAGAGAAATACATGCTCTTGTGAGACAGCGAAATCAAATTATGAGTGACAAGATGAAGGCCAGGTATGATAAGGCAATGAACTCCGAGGGTTTCCAAGAGGCAGACTTAGTGTTGCTGTACAATCCACAACGGAAGAAAGGTTTGTCCCCAAAACTACAATGCAACTGGGAAGGTCCGTATAAGGTCTTCAAACGGCTGAATGACCTAGTGTATCGAATGCAGACCGTTGGGAGACCAAGAAACAAGATGAAGGTGGTCCACTTGGAAAGGCTTGCAGCGTTTGGAACAGCAAGTGTGTCTGATCGGGACGATCAGACTTAAGTGGAGGGCAGTGTGACGAATACTTCAGCAACGCGAAGCGAACAACGAGAAATAGGCAGAATGTTCGAGGAATGACGTAGAATGTTCCACAAAGAGAAACGTCAAGTTGGATGAACACTGCGAACAGCGAGAGAAAGAGAATGAGCGATAAACTTCAGAACGTTCTAGAGTTGCCATAAGTACGAGCGCAGGTATATAAGGGCGCCGCCACAGCGAAGTGAGTTAGTTACAAG
>NW_023469653.1:0-5292 GCF_013731165.1 Rhagoletis pomonella | reverse complement strand
TGTCAGTAATTTAACCATAAAAATTATACCAAGCATTTCCCTGCGACCGGCAAGTGTAGGAAGGTTAATAAGTTTTAAGCGACTCGTATAAGGTGGAAGACTATATTGAGAATCCCATCGGAAATTTCTTAAAGCAAAAAGTAGGAATTGTTTGTGAATTGATTCTATCTTGTCTGAGTAAATTTGATACCTTGGATTCCAAACCACCGAGCCGTATTCCAGAATCGGCCTAACTAATGTTGTAAACAGGGTTTTAGTGATATAAGGGTCACTAAATTCTTTTGACCATCGTTTCACAAATGCAAGTACACCTTTAGCCTTGTTGACTGTCACATTAATGTGAAGATTAAAATTAAGCTTAGGATCCATTGTGATACCAAGGTCCACAAAATTGTATACCTGTTCCAGGTTATGGTTACCTATTATATAAGAAACTGGTAGAACAGCTCTTCGCGAGAAGCACATTACTTTACATTTCTTAAGATTTAGAGGCATAAGATTTACTTTACACCAGTAAGCCATGCTGTTTAAGTCTGATTGTAGCAAAGACCTTTCTTCAATTGAAACGTACGATTTATAAAGTTTTACATCATCTGCATACATTAAAATTTTGGAGAATTTTATATCTGTAGAAATATCGTTTATAAAAAGCAAGAACAGAATCGGGCCTAGGTGGCTACCCTGAAGGACTCCTGAAGTAACATCAATGACGTCAGAGATAGTATTTTTAAACAATACCCTTTGTGATCTATCATAGAGGTATGAAGAGATCCAACGTAGAAAATTAGGTGGAAGACAAAGAAGATCAAGTTTATAGATGAGCAACGAGTGGCACACTTTGTCAAATGCTTTACTGAAATCAGTATATATAACATCAACAGTTTTGCTCTCACTAAATGCTTTTGAGATATAGGATGTTAATTCAAGTAAATTTGTAGAAGTTGATTTGCCCTTGCAAAATCCATGTTGACTGTATGAAATGCTAGAAGCGATAGAATGCGTCAACCGATTTGTTATAATTGCTTCAAATAATTTAGGAATTGCAGAAAGCTTAGCTATGCCCCGGTAGTTCTCCACTAAAGACCTGCTACCGCTTTATGTAAGGGGGTTATGAACGATTCATTCCATACAGTTGGAAAACCGCCCTCTTTAAGAGACAAATTAAATAAGGCTGTTAACGGCTCATAGAGATAATCAGCACAATTTCTATGAAAACAAGTGGGGATCTGGTCAGGACCATAACTAAAAGACTGCTTTAAGGACTTCAGGTAAACTAAAACATCATCGGGAGATATTATAGGGTTATGTATTGAGTTAATTGGAATTAGTTTAAAAGGATAGTCAAAGTATGCTTGGGAGTTAGTGGAATAATTGGATTTAAAAAACTGAGCGAACATGTTAGAAATTGTTTGATTATCACCAGAGACGGTATTTTGATACTTCATGGCGGAAGGAAACCCCCGTACATTTCGCTTGGAGTTTACGAAATCATAAAATGATTTGGGGTTACATATTATACGTCGTTTGATTTTACACAAGTAATCTTTATAACACTTTTTGTTTAATTCAAAGAACTTGTGACGCAAAAGTGAGTATTTTACATAGTATGAGTGTAAGCCGGTTTTTTTGCGTAATCTAAAATAACGTGATTTTCTGTTTTTCAAGTTTCTCAGTTCTTTAGTGAACCATAACTGTGTTTGTTCTTCAGGAACACACATGCGTTGAGGCACATACTTTTCAAATAATCTATGTACAGTACAATTAAAATGTGCAACGCTTTGCTCAACTTTTTCTTTGTATATAGGCCACGACAATTTAGACAATTCTTTATTCAGTTTTTTAAAGTTGGCTTTCGAAAAATCAAAGCGAATATTTGGTTCGTATGTTTGGACATCGCAATTTTGACCATCGTTTATAATTTCGTAAGATATCTCAATAGCAGGGTGGTAGACATCTTCGGGCAAAACTAGTGGGTCACATTTATTTACAGCCGACTTAGATGCATCATCAACATAAACAAGATCTAATACTTTGCCAAACTTATTGCGAAGTACATTAACTTGATTCAGGCAGAGTTCTGCCATCTCCTCTAAAAATACGTTGTTGCACGCGCTAGACGAGAAAGGTACAATATCATTGTCAATGATGTTCCATGATACATTTGGTAAATTAAAGTCACCCAACACAATCAATGAATCAGAGGGTTTAATCATTGAATTAATTGATTTCAGTAAAGATACATGTTGTGAATACACTGATAAGTCAGATCGGGGAGGAATATAGCATAGAGCTAAGTAAGTAAACCCCCTTCCAACCTGAACACGAATGCATTTGAATTCTGCAGTTTCAATGTGTGGAAGACTAACTTCTTCAGATGGTATTGAAGAGTCTACGGCAAAGAGTACGCCACCGCCGACTCTGTCCTCCCGATCTTTTCTGTAGATATGATAATTATTTGAAAGAATCTCTGAATTAAAAGTGTGAGGTTTGAGCCAAGTTTCAGTCAAAGAAATTATATTATAATTGCATTCAAGGCCATTAAGATATAAATTCGTTAATTTAGTATTTATGCCTCTTACGTTTTGATAATAAATACATAAAGCAGATTTAGTAATCAGTTTTTTGGTTCTGTATTCTGACGGGGAATATTTGCTAAATTATTATTTTTGTTGGGCCTATACTCAAATTCACGAACGAAAGCTCCGGAGGGCCAAAAAGAACTACTAAGCAGCATGTCAAAATTTTCTAAATTTGCGTCTATTTTAAATGAAGAAATATTTCTTTCATATTTAAAATTAAATTTTCTGATACTTAAGTTGACAGTTTTAACTTTGGACGAGATGTAAAACTTTTATCGTCCTCGGAAATATCCCTCGAAAATCTAGATACAAATGTAGCCTTCTTTGGGGGAACCACAACCAGTCTCCTAGTATCAGACTCGATTACCGGCGGACGGGGTTGAGTAACTGAGTTACTAATTGAGGGTAGAGTAAGCGTAGGAAGATTAGATGCCGGTGCCACAACTTCAACGGGGGACGGGGAAGATACTGCAGGGTCGTTATTATTAGAAGCAGACTTTGATATATGTTCTTTTGAGGAAGATAACTCCGTTGTCTGTGGATTCGGAAGATTGTTATGACGTGGAACGGTCCTTTCATTAGGCGGACTATGAAGACGCTTACGTTTTGACACATGAATGTCCTTCATAGATTTTACGGTATCTAAGCATTTAAAAGATTTAAATACATTTTCATAATGTTTAAATTTTTCGGTCAGTACCGACAACTCTCTCCCTACCTCAGAAAACCCATTTCTGGTTTGCCTAAACAACTTAAAGAGATCAACTTCGGTTGGCCTGCACTTTAAGCAAGACCAGCGATGACCTTTGCCATCATTAATAGCGTCCAGAATTCTTCCTGTCAAACCAGCACATTTTAGATGGCAAATACCATCACAGAGCCAGCACGATAAGTAGCGTTCAGATTCGCTTTTAATTTGGCAGTTATCAAGATCACACTTCATATTGAAAGATTTAATAACACTTATGTTAATAAAAAGACAAGCAAAATAAGTTTAACACAACACACACAACAATTCAGGAGCTGAAGTATGTATACGCCCACTTATGGTCACATGTGTATAATTTGGTAACCGCTGCACTAATTTCTTCCAAACTTGGCACAGTGGTTAACCTTGGTATAACATACGAAACGGCCGAAAATTTTAAAAATCTCACAATAACCACGCCCACATCCCATATAACGGTAATTTAGAGAAATACGAAATCTTCGATAAATCAGTAATTATTGTAACTAATTTATTCAAAATTGATGCTTGCAACAATTCTTTACCAAGAAATACTTTTAGGATAAAATTTAGAATAATGGGCGTGGCACCGCCCACTTGTGATCACATATATGTATCTCGGTAACCGTTCTACCAATTTGTACCAAACTCGGTGTGGTTATTGTGCCTGCCACATAGAAGCAAAATCGAACTAAAATTACGGCCGCTTTTCATATAACAGTTAATTTCAGAAATGCTTGAAACTTCAATATTTCGAAATTAAAGGACGCTAATTTACTCAAAATGGATACACCCCGGTTTACCATGTAGCGGTAGCTTTCGGAAAGGTGAAAAACATATATTTAATACTTGCGGCGGGTATTTAATGTTCGGCTCCGCCCGAACTTAGACTTTCTTACTTGTTTTTCTATGAAAGAGCTATACTTTCTTCTAACAAAAACCGGACCTCGTGCAAAAATTATAAAAACTTTTCAATAATAAGCTACAATAATAAGCTACAAATATAAAAAGCGGGAAAATGTGATTTTGTATTTCGAAACTGGTGGTGGTGTTCTAATATCTATTTGATACACAAAAAATGATCACGGCTGTACTTTTTGCTGATATATTACATACATATGTTCCATTTAGTTAAACAATATAAGAATATTGCAGAATGTACCACAAAAACGTATATTTTCTATAAAAAATCATAACTCAGAAAAAAAAATCTTCGCTATTAGAGATTTGGGTTGATTGTAGTTCAAAGTGTCTCTTTCCCGGTAAAAAAGTTTGAGAGAAAAAAAAATACACTTTTTGAAAATTAAATTAAAAAAAAAATTGCACTTTTTGTTTATTGTTAAATAAAAAAATTTAAATAATGAAAATCAATAATTATATCATTCTATCTTGAAGTGACAAGAATTACTGACATTTGAGTAAAAACATTGTAAGAATCTATTAAATTTTGACAAAGTTATGGGCATTTTAAAAAAATTCTCACTGTTAATTCGAATAATCGATTTTTTGCCTGAAAAACAAAATCGCGTTTAATTCGGCCGAAAAATTTTTCCGAGCTAAAAGAAAAAATACGTTTCTCATTATTTGGACCAACAAACAATGTATTTGAGTTTGGTCGAAATTAAAAATCATGCTCGTACCTGACCGGTTGTTTGGAAATGGAAAGCATCATACCAATTTTTTTCTAAAGATTCGTTTAAAAAAAAAAGATTGACATTTTTGTGAAACTTGCAGATTTTTCATAATTAATAATAATAATAATAATAATATCCCAACGGTTTTTACCCTCCATTCCCGCCCATCCGCACGAGGGGCGCAGTCCGCATGACGTACGGAACAAATATTTTAAATTTTTGTGCCGAGTCACGATAGGCAGGAGTTTGTTAAGTGTCGAGATCTAAAACTGTTCAGCTACAGAACTAAATTCATCACCTGTTTTTATGTATTTATGTCAATAATTCACTTATTGAGAGAGGAGAGTATCGC
>NW_023469652.1:0-5293 GCF_013731165.1 Rhagoletis pomonella | reverse complement strand
TCGTCTCGGGCCTCTACACTGAAAGCGGTGGTGTCCGCGCTTTTTGCCTCTATATGATGCCTCTTGCATTTATCAATCTCTCTTTCGTCAAGAGATATATCCAGCCAAGGGAGTCAATGTGTAGTGTGGTGGTATCATTTTCGCTCATCCGTGTGTCATTTACTGGTGTGGTGTGTTCGATGAGCCCGCATCCGCCGTGTTAGTGCTTGTTGAGGTTTTTGCATATGTGCCTGCAGAGCCTTGTCGGGCGCCATTTATGAGATGGGTTTTATCGAAGGCTGACTTGCTCAGCCGCTCCAGAGTCCAGCGAAGGTCCCACTAACCCCCACCAAATATAACACTAGAATACCGGTAACTTGTCGTGCAGGGGAGAGAGGGAGGTGGCGATGTATGGGATTTTTTATTAAAAATGCAAAATACGCTTGCAAATCGCAAAAAACTCAAAAAAAAAAACTTAAATCCAAGATGGCGGAATGTTGCCAAATGAAATTTAGGTGCAAGACTGTGGATCTACGATCTACGTGTCTAATAGAAGTAAACTGCACCAAAAAATTGCTGTTACAAATTTTATTAAAAAAAAGTCTAATTTTAGTGGGCTACAAAGTCTTTTCTCTTCTTTGTTCAATCTAAAAACTGGAATGACGGTTCAATGTGCTAGAAATTTCAGTGTTCAAAAAACATCGATGCATCGATACATAGACTATTTATACATCGAGTGGAAATTTTCGATACCTCGAAGCAAAAAATCGATATTTTCGACGCATCTATGTTTTTCCGACATCGTTAAACTATGTTCACATATCAATATTATCACAATGAAAGCTCGATTTTTAATCACCCCGTTTACACAGGCAAATCTCAGATTATTAGCCGTCAAATCTGTTGTGCTTGTTATTCTCGCATCTCAAGGAAAAGTTATGTTTCATCTCTGTGCCACCGTGATCACGTTTTTATGCTATAATAAGCAATATAAATATATTTTATCTTAACATTTTATTAAAAATACCTTTACGAACCTCTTTTCCTTGCTAGCGTACATTTTTGTTTACTTTTACATTTGGTATTTCTTCTCTTTTTTGCAAAAACAATCGATAAAACTAGGATGGACACCGAAAAGTTATCGGTTTAATCTGAGATTATTTTATAATTACAGATTAACAAGGGACGAATTTTATATGGTTAATCTCTTGTTATAATTACAGATTAGGGTGTTAAGCTCGAAAATGAGGATAATCTACTTATATGTGAACCTAGTATTAGACTAGTAGGATTAAAGCCCAAAATATAATAACCCAGTGGCAGTGGCAGCTTTTCGAAATCAGCTGTTTTTTAGAAAGTGTGGTGTCCAATGAAGCGACAGCAGTGGCAGCTGGCAGTACTGCTCAGATTAGCCCAAATTCTAAATTCACTGCCACTGCCTTCATTGCAGCAAACTTCACGTGCTGAATTTGACATTGATAAAATGCAGCAAATTTCTGTTCATGTCACTGAAGCCTAAAAGACAAAAACAACAAAAATGTAAAAAAACAAAAGGGAATGTCAAAAAAAGCTGTCACTGACAACGCCGTATTGTATTTGCTGCGGCAGTGGCTGCCAATATAGCAGTAACAGCTGATTTTAAAAACTTACTGGCACTGCCACTGCGCTATTGCATTTTGGCCTTAAAGCTGAAGTCAGATAAAATAGTATTGTTTTGATTATGCACTTGTCCCCAATTATAATTAAAAAGATTACAAGGAAAAGTGCAACACAACCACCTTATCCTCATGGCCATATAGTAAAAGAAGTGTTTACTGGCATTTCCGTTGAAGTATATGATTCAGACAGCATTAGGCGAATTTATGACAAAGGATGTTATGGAAAGGGTCACAAATCTAGGGGTACCTCAAGCGTAGTCACAAAAAATTAGCACATGATACCGAATGCCTTACGTTGGAGTTAGAAGGGTCGTTCTTATTGTTATACTTTTTGGGAGTCTTATGCATACACGATTTGAAAGAAAATGAAGTCCATTGGGGAAAATTTATTGAAGCAGCGAAGATAATAAATCGGAATTTTTTGGAAAGCCTTGCCGCCTACATGTATCTAAAAGCCAAGGGATGGATAATAAAGAGTGGAATTAAATTTGGCGGCGGTTTTTGTAAGTATTTGATTCATATGTAATACGGTGTTTACGAGGCAATTTTACAGGCAACTTGTATGGCCCTATTAAGTATGACGACAGGTGTATAGTTGCTGGTTTGGTAGACAGCCTACTTTGCACGAAAAACCAGAAAAAAAACAAATAGGTGGGTCTAGAGCGGGGCTTTTTGATTCTAAAGCAAGGGTGGCCATTTCATAGGCACGCGTGCCAAATTTTTCTCATCTGCTTTTACACGTACACGGGGGAATAACTGCGCTGCTTTCACACATACATAAGCATACGCTATGAATCAGTGATGCCGACAATTATGGTTTTGCTCTGATCGTGCTCAATTGATGCGAAACTTTCAAGCAATCAAGTCGCTGCAAGTCACGGTAAAAATGTTTAATATGGATTCGGATCACGGAATAATAATAAGGTGTTGTCAGTAATTTGACAAAATCGGTAAGCTTATTTCCAATGATGCCTACTCACATATTTATACCACAAAACTTAAGGAAAATAGTACTAGAACTACTCCTATTGCCGCCGATAAGTAAAGCTGAGTAGTGTAGTTCCTATGTTATTATGTAACTTATGTATGTTAAATAAGCATTTCTGCTGTGCTCAAAAATAATGACATCTCTTTTCTGTTTTGTACTGTTAAGCATATGTATGTAAAAGATAATGTATAATGCATATTGTGGCGAATACTGCGGCAACACAAAGCGAACAACGAGAAATAGGCAGACTGTTCGAAGAATGACGTAGAATGTTCCACAAAGAGAAACGTCAAGTTGGATGAACACTGCGAACAGCGAGAGAAAGAGAATGAGCGATAAACTTCAGAATGTTCTAGAGTTGCCATAAGTGCCAGCGCAGGTATATAAGGGTATAAAGCGTTGTAATTGCTTTAACAAGTATTGTAGTGTTTTTACTGTATTAGCAAGTATTGTAAATTGTTTGTTGTACAATAAAGTTAATTGTACTACAATTCGGTCATCGTTAGCATTTATTTAACAATCCAGCGATACGAGCCCGAGTATATTTGGGTAATCCCTCAAGGTTTCGGGGATAATCGTAACAATTGGTGTCAGAAGTGGGATTGTTAAATAAATCCCGAAGGAGAAACTACTAAAAATGGCGAAAATTCAGGACTTAAAAATTGAGGAGTTGAAACAGGAGTTGGAAAAGCGTAATTTGGCCACCTCCGGAAGAAAAGTGGAATTGTTATCCGGGTTGCGAGAGGCTATAGAAGCTGAAGGCATCGACGTGGACAAATACGACTTCCAAGGTAAACCCGACGATACATCCGCAAAGGACGAACAGAAGGATGAGGCTGCATGTTCGTCAAAGGATGTGCAACAGACATCCGGGAAAGTTGAAGAACAGCAAAATGCTCCTTGTTCATCAACAGGTATGGACATGAACACGTTATTGGCTGCCATGTCACAGATGATGCAGGAACAGAGGTCGCAGTTGTCGTCAGACGTTTCCTCACAGATGCAAGCCTTGGAAACACATATATCTTCCGAGGTATCAGCGCAGGTGTCATCCCGGTTAGAAACTCAGCTACAGACACAGGAGGCACGCATATCATCACAGCTGGAAGCACAGGATAAAAAAATTACACAAATACAGGACAAACTTGAAGAGAGACAGGAGAAAGTCGAGGCTAAGGTAGAAGAGTTGGAAGGTCGCCTCCGAGATATGCAGTTGAATCGCCCACCTTCTTCCACCAGCGCGCCCAAGGTAAAGACTCCATCCTTTGACGGCACGATTCCTTTCCAAGTCTTTAAGGTCCAGTTTGAGAAGACAGCTACAGCAAATCACTGGAGCATGGAGGATAAATCCGCTGCATTGTTCGTTGCATTAAAAGGACCTGCAGCGGAAATCTTGCAGACTATTCCTGATTGTGAAAGGAACAGTTACGATGCGTTAATGGGTGCAGTGGAAAGACGTTATGGTAGCGAGCACAGGAGACAGATTTACCAGATGGAGCTGGAGAATCGCTGCCAGAAATCCAACGAGACTTTACAGGAATTCGCCTCCGAGATCGAAAGGTTGGCTCATTTGGCAATTGGAGATGCATCTGGTGAGCACCTCGAAAGAGTAAAAATCCAGAGGTTCATCAACGGAATGCGGGACGTGTATACCAAGCGAGAGACGTACGCGAATCCCAAGCTAACATTTGCTGAAACTGTATCGTATGCTCAGACGCGTGAAACTGCGGCGCTCCTAAGTAGACCAGCCTACAAAGCACATCGCGTGGAAGTGGAAACACCGGACGAGACAAATGAAATGCTGAAGAAGATTATCCAACTGCTGGGCGAGAAAAAGCATGGTTCTGGCAAATGTTTTAAATGTGGAAAGTCAGACCACTTCGCCCGCGATTGCAGTGCAAGTTGCAGTGGGCTCAACAATTCAGCAGGACGCAAACGCAGGGCTGAAGGAGACGAAGCCAACTCCAATCAGTCGTTAAACTGAAACGAGCCAGCAGGAAGGGCCACGTGCTGGCTCCAGAAGTTGAAGGGCCCATAATCTCCGTCTCACAAATTGGACGGAATGCGAGCAACCTCACTATTGGTGGATGTGTGAATGGGCAGGAGAGAGTACTGACAGTGGATACTGGAGCGACACATTCCATTATTCGACCGGATTTGGCCACTTTTTATGTGAAGCCACTACCTGGAGCAAAGCTGCAGACTGCAACTGGGGAATGCACCCAAGTGTTGGGAGAACTACCATGCGAGGTAATAATCGCCGGTTGGGCCTCGTACACTAAGTTTATAGTGGCAGACATTGTGGATGAAGTCATCATCGGCGTGGATTTCTTACTTGGCCAAGGCATGAAGATTGACCTCCAGAGAATGATCCTGACAGATCGTCACAGGAAAGTGCCACTTAGGGTTGGTTATTTATTTATTTATTTATTTATTACGGCTCAAAGCCTAATTCAAAATACAATTTACACTATCCTATCTTATAGGTAAAGTTTTACAAAATTCATATAATTTTGCCTTAAAAACTAAGATTTCATTGCAGTTTTTAATTTCCAATGGGAGCTCGTTGTAGCCTTTTAGGCCTTTGTAGAAAATATTTTGCTTATCTATTTCTGTTCGAAACAATGGCAATTTGAAATTATGTCTATTCCTAGTATTTATATTGTGT
>NW_023469651.1:0-5293 GCF_013731165.1 Rhagoletis pomonella | reverse complement strand
AGGGGGTGGAATTATCAACAAAAGATGAGGAATTTCGAGAACTAGTTCCATTCTTAGCTGAACGCCCTTCAAAAAATGCCGTGATCAAGAATTTGGGATTTACAGATGTAGAAGCTATCGGTACACAACTGAAGTTTCGTGGTTGCTTCTTCTTTAAAATGAGTGGAAGGTACGTCATCGTCCGCAAGACAGACCCTTTTATAGGAACTTTCTACTTTTTCCCATCTAGTATTAAGATCTTGGAGTTTAATTTCCAGTAACGTATCCGTATGATCGTAAGGATCTTGCTGCTGGAAATGGGTGCAAAAGTCTACGATTCTATTGGAATCGAAAATAAACTCTGACATAACTGCGGAATCGGTCGCCATGATGGAGATGAAGAACGTGTATGTGGTTGAACAAAGTTAAGGAATTAAGTTCGACCGAGTTTTGAAATTTCTTTGGAAATTGGTGGACGAGAAGACAAGGAATTGTGATGCTTTATTTATAAATGATAAGTCGATTTCCTATGTAAAGGCGACGGAAAACATGAAACAATGATCGAAACTTCGCGATGGTTTTGATAACAAAAAATGAGAATTTCACAAATTTATTTAACGCATGCAGCGCTGCGAATAGATTATATATAAACCGCTAACACGGGATAGAATTGATGCCTGTTTGGCTTAACGTTCGTAAGTCATCCAGGCAATCAGTTGGTTTTATTTAAAACTAGCAATTACCCGGCGTGCTTCGCTGCGCCTTAAATGTATTTTTGTGTTGTAACTCTCCCCCTAAGCTCTTATGGCCTCATTTACAAAATATTTTTAAAGAACTTTATGAAGTTAGATTTAAAAAAATCGATCTATGAAGCATTGTTTATTTTTTTTTTGAGTTAATATATTTTCGAAGGTAATTAGAAAATATGTAAAGAACCGACTTTCTCTTGGAAATTTAATTTATAATATTATAACTTGAGTCTACTATCGCACCCTTTCCTCAAACGTGTATTGATTCAATATTCAAATAACGTATATTTATATAATTTGAAAAAATCTCCCTACTATACAAATATGTACAGCAATATTAAATAATATTTTCAAATGTTGTGAGAGGGAGTAACAAAACAAAATTACTTTTAAGGCGCAGCGAAGCACGCCGGGTATTCGCTAGTGTCACATGAAATTAACTGAGCAAAGTACAATGAATAGCTGTTAAACAATGGCACCATCTACTTTAAATGAAACATACTTATTTTCGTGGGGGATACTCACACACCATATACTTTTCTATTGAAATTTTTCCTGAATTTTCCTAGCTATAAACCTCCAACGAATGCAAAACCGTGAAAATCGGTTCGTGCGTTCTGGAGTTATAGCGTCAGGAAGGAAAACCCTACTTATTTTTATATTAATTTTTATATTAAAGAAGATTAAAGAACTGTCCGCATTACTCAATTTTATTTTTCACTAAAACGGTATTCATGAATTTTTTAATTTTTTTTTTATTTGCTTCCGCATACTTTTGACATAACAGCTTTCATTTTATGCCGATATTAAACAAATACAGCCTAAGTTTACCCGGGTCCACGTTTTGGTCTGTATCTCGTGACCCAAGTCACCCAGCTATATGAAAAGTGCTCAATCTTAAAGCATTCATGAACAGCTTTCATTTGATACCCATATTAAACAAATACACCCAAGGTTACCCAGGTCCACGTTTTGGTCTATATCTCGAGACCCTAGTCACCCAGCTATTTGAAAAGTGCTCTATCTTAAAGCATTCATGAACAGCTTTAATTTGATACCCATATTAAACAAATACATCCTAAGGTTACCCGGGTCCACGTTTTGGTCTGTATCTCGAGACCCTAGTCACCCAGCTATATGAAAAGTGCTCAATCTTAAAGTATTCATGAACAGCTTTCATTTGATACCCATACTGAAAAAATACACCCAAGGTTACCCAGGTCCACGTTTTGGTCTATATCTCGAGACCCTAGTCACCCAGCTATATGAAAAGTGCTCAATCTTAAAGCATTCATGAACAGCTTTCATTTGATACCCATATTGAACAAATACACCCAAGGTTACCCAGGTCAACGTTTTGGTCTATATCTCGAGACCCTAGTTACGCAGCTATATGAAAAGTGCTCTATCTTAAAGCGTTCATGAACAGCTTTAATTTGATACCCATATTAAACAAATACATCCTAAGGTTACCCGGGTCCACGTTTTGGTCTGTATCTCGAGACCCTAGTCACCCAGCTATATGAAAAGTGCTCAATCTTAAAGCATTCATGAACAGCTTTCATTTGATACCCATACTGAACAAATATACCCAAGGTTACCCAGGTCCACGTTTTGGTCTATATCTCGAGACCCTAGTCACCCAGCTATATGAAAAGTGCTCAATCTTAAAGCATTCATGAACGGCTTTCATTTGATACCCATATTGAACAAATACACCCAAGGTTACCCAGGTCCACATTTTGGTCTATATCTCGAGACCCTAGTCACCCAGCTATATGAAAATTGCTCTATCTTAAAGCACTCATGAACAGCTTTAATTTGATACCCATATTAAACAAATACATCCTAAGGTTACCCGGGTCCACGTTTTGGGGCCACGCCCCCTTTATATATCAAAATATTTTTTACCCTGTGACCATCCCTGGAAGATATCCAGTGCGTGTGTAAAATTTGGTTACGATCGGCTTATTCGTTTAGGAGCCAAGTGTGTCTATAGGTACATACATAATTTGAATTTTATATATATAGATAAATGTCGACTTATGTTTGAATACAGGCTATGAAAGTGAATCTTGCTTTACCTTTTAAAGAACTTGTATGTTAGGATAACATACGCTAACGCAAGCAGCTAGCCGTACCGTAAAATCGTAAAAAGTCGACCTTTATTTATGGATTTATTTTGGCAAGCACCAATGCATATGTACGTATGAAATGAATTATAATATATATAATATCGCTAGCTTAGAGTGCAAAGTTGCTAAGTCCATTTTTTTTCAATTGTACAGGAGACAAAAAAAACGTTCCTAAGTAATTTTCTTCAAGTATTTTTCAATACTTTGAATGCAATGTTTCGCATTTTTCATTTACCCTTTATAAAAAAAAAAAAATAATAAAAAAATCTGCTTTTTTAAAAATTTTGTAAATAATTTTGTGACAGCAAATTTTCTACTTTTTTCCTAAAATTTTTTTGTTGTTTTTTTGTTTTCCATGAATTTTTCCAATATGTACAATACGAAAAATCCATCTCGTAGGAACATTTTAAGAAACAATTTGTTAGAACAAGCTGTTTAGGTTCTTTTAATAATAATAATAACACAAGGGAACAGTGATTTTGTTGCATCAAATGTTAAAGCTGTTTTCGAATAAGACCAATTCTTGTTAAAAATTCTGGGTTCAGCAAAAAGGTTTGGGGCATATTATTAGATAATGAATCCGTTAACGCAAAAGATAAAGTCAAATATCATTTCTCGCAGCCCTTTAGCTTATCGTTAATCCCAAAGTTACCTCTTTTCAATAAAATTTTAATTGTTCTCTTGATTATTGCACTCGCCTATAGTCAAAAAATGTAAAGAACAGCATTAATATTGCTGGCGTGCATTTTGGTCGCTGGTTCCAAATATTCTAATCTTTTCTTAATATTAGCTATAGTTTGCGAATTTTCGCAAATTTAGGAACAATTGCGGTAGCTCTAATAGAAAAGCCATTATTTTAACTCATCGGGGGAAAATGTTGTTTATGCAAATGAGTATGGATGCACTGAACAGGCACAACTTCTAGAAACACTAATTAGTTTACTTATGTTTATGCATACAATATAAAAATTGCAAATACAGGAAAATGACAAAAAATTTTGTTAAATTTTTTTTTTATTTTAAAAGTATTTGTTAATAATCTGAATGATTTTCATCATATTATTATCATAAATCAGTAATAGCAAGTCTCGTAATTATAACGTGCCGATAGAGTAACGTTTACCAAAGTTATATCGAAAAACTTAAGTGGATCTCCAGTTTTTTTCTAAAAAAAATGTCTTCAATTTTATAAATAACATTTAAATGAAAGAACCGGATTACAGAAAAGTATGCCAGGGAGTGACTTTTTTCGTTCAAGCTGAATGCAAAGCAATATCGTCCAATTGGAGAGACCTCAAAAGGATTTTCCAGGATATGTTAAAGACTATCACATTTACCTACCTACAGTTACTTTTTCACATAATATAATTAACTAAAGTATTTATGTAAACACTTTTTGTACGTCCCCTACTTTCATATAACGGCAAATTTAGAAACAACGAAAAATGGACTTAAAATGGGCGTTTCACGTCCTAATATATTATGTTAATGTATGCAAATACTTATATTTATGCTTGCAACTACTATTAACTTATCAAACGATTCCTAATCTTGGACAATACATCTTTGACTTCATTCACCATGATCTTGAAAACTGACCAAATAGGCGTGACCAAGTCCACGGTCCTTTTAATATTATGTAAACATCCGAAAGCATTAAAACGTTTGAAATAAATCTCGTCTCACTTTTTTGTATTTTTCACTTGATTGCTGAAGTAATGAAGAATTTAAAATTCATAAGGGAAAATTATAGTTTTCTTATTTTTTATTTTAATATCTTAAAAATTTGTAGACTTATTTAAAAATGATAAATGAACGTGAGGTACTAAATTTAATAACCCTTAATTTGATATATCGTCCTGTTTATAACAATTAACGCATTCCATAGATATTACAAGCCAAAGTCTCATTTTCAAAATTCGCACACTTTGATTCAATTGCCCGGGCTAAAGATAAGTTTTAAATTAATCTTTCTTGGCCAATAACAATTGGCTTAGACCTAAAACATCATAATATTACTATTATAATACGGTCAAATGCCTTTTATTTTCCCCCATACAAAATCGACCCAGCCTAATATACATGAATACATATGTACATAAATATGCAAAAATAATGTTGTTGCACAACCCTCAATACAAATCGAATTCGATAGCGTAAAAAAATATTCATATTTTTTTGGACTTATCAAATTTTCTGTGTCTTACTTTGGACTTAGCAATTTTGCACATCACGGAATAAAACGGGTAGAAATAAAACATGTAGTTAGATCCTTTCAGAAACGGTGCATTTTCAATTTTCCTTGCTTCCTGCACCAAAAACTAATTGTTCATAAAAAGTGGACTTAGCAACATTTCACTCTAAGCTAGCGATATGTGAGCATTTGGATATTTAATTAATATAACTGCAAATTACTTCAAGTGCTATGCA
>NW_023469650.1:2587-5296 GCF_013731165.1 Rhagoletis pomonella | reverse complement strand
GGTGGATTGTTGCAGAAACTGTTGGACCAAAATGTTTAAATTAAAAATCAAATTTTGGGCGGGACGAAGTTCGCCGGGCCTGCTAGTAAGGTCATAAAATAACAAGAACAAATAACTTAAGGCCGAGCACACCTAAAAAGTTAAACATTCTAATAATAGAAATATTAACAAAACCCAACAAAACCAACAACCACATGATCAAGTGAATTGCAGCGGAATAGCTGCGCTTGATTGTAGTTGGCTTAAGAAGGGAAATAGTGTAAATAAGCAACAAGAATTAACAAGGCGAACTTAGCACAGTGCGTAGGCAACTGGCTGAGTCAGTGGGATCGTCGGTTCAAATCCTACTGAAAGAAGTCTGATGAGGAAATGTGGTGATTTCCGAAATAGCTATCACTTCTACCATTTTTTCAAATTATAGTTGCTTTTCCACAATAAGTTTTCATTAAAAAACGACCTCAAGCTCTATAAAAATTGTTGAATATAATAGTTATAAGGCCATAAAATAAAAAAAAAAAATAACTTAAGGACGAGCACACCTAAAAAGTTAAATATTCTAATAATAGAAATATTAACAAAAACCAACAACCACATGATCAAGTGAATTGCAGCGGAAGAGCTGCGCTTTATTGTAGTTGGCTTAACAAGGGAAAGAGTGGAAATAAGCAACAAGAATTAACAAGGCGAACTTAGTACAGTGCGTAGGCAACTGGTTGAGTCAGTGGGATCGTCGGCTTGAATCCTACTGAAAGAAGTCTGATGAGGAAATGTGGTGATTTCCGAAATAGCTGTTACTTCTACCATTTTTTCAAATTATTGTTGCTTTTCCACAATAAGTTTTCATTAAAAAACGACCTCAAGCTCAATAAAAATTGTTGAATATAATAGTTATAAGGCCATAAAATAAAAAAAAAAAAACAATTAACTTAAGGACGAGCACACCTAAAAAGTTAAACATTCTAATAACAGAAATATTAACAAAAACCAACAAAACCAACAACCACATGATCAAGTGAATTGCAGCGGAATAGCTGCGCTTGATTGTAGTTGGCTTAACAAGTGAAATAGTGGAAATAAGCAACAAGAATTAACAAGGCGAACTTAGCACAGTGCGTAGGCAACTGGCAGAGTCAGTGGGATCGTCGGTTCGAATCCTACTGAAAGAAGTCTGATGAGGAAATGTGGTGATTTCCGAAATAGCTGTCACTTCTACCATTTTTTCAAATTATTGTTGCTTTTCCACAATAAGTTTTCATTAAAAAACGGCCTCAAGCTCAATAAAAATTGTTGAATATAATTGTTATAAGGCCATAAAATAACAAAAACAAATAACTTAAGGACGAGTACACCTAAAAAGTTAAGCATTCTAATAATAGAAATATTAACAAAAACAAACAAAACCAACAACCACATGATCAAGTGAATTGCAGCGGAATAGCTGCGCTTGATTGTAGTTGGCTTAACAAGTGAAATAGTGGAAATAAGCAACAAGAATTAACAAGGCGAACTTAGCACAGTGCGTAGGCAACTGGCTGAGTCAGTAAGATCGTCGGTTCGAATCCTACTGAAAGAAGTCTGATGAGGAAATGTGGTGATTTCCGAAATAGCTGTCACTTCTACCACTTTTTCAAATTATTGTTGCTTTTCCACAATAAGTTTTCATTAAAAAACGACCTCAAGCTCAATAAAAATTTTTGAATATAATTGTTGTAAGGCCATAAAATAACAAAAACAAATAACTTGAGGAGGAGCACACCTAAAAAGATAAACATTCTAATAATAGAAATATTAACAAAAACCAACAAAACCAACAAAACCAACAACCACATATTGAGGACATGGACAATAATTACATCTCTTCCCGATACCGTTTCATATATGTTAATTTGCTAGTGTAAATTAATTTCACTTTCGAATAATATTGTACACACGGTCACCTCATCTTGCTTTGTATTTTCGAAATTGCATTGTAGTAGGCGAATGTATTTTAAGCGAGTGTACGGTATGACTCTTCCTCTCCGATGAAGCGGTACTCACTCACTTTATAAACGCCGCCGCAACCGCATCGCCAAAGTTTTTATACCGCCACTCGGGCAAATTAAGTAGCTCTTAATCGAACTTTGTACGAACTCTATCGAACTCAATATACTTGTGAATAAGCATTTGAATTAAAATACAATATTACCTGTTTTTTTAATTAAAATTATCGGAACTCCTCCGGCGCACCCTGCGCGATTTCATCTACTCCCAAAATTTAAACATGGTCCTTCGGCGCTAAAATGGCAACCCGCGGCCTAGCGACAAACTGTCCCCCTCTGCGTACATACATATGTATGTATGTTTATACAAAAAGACAGTCGGCAACTAAAACTCCAAAGCGATAGTACGGTGCGGCGGCAAACGCGTATTCGGAGACAATAGTGAAAGCGAAAATTAAAAGTGCTTAAATCGAGAATATTTGAAAAAGTGCTGAAACAAAAACAAAAACGCTCAAAATCATACATAAGAAAAAACTGAAAACAATAAAAAGGCAAATTAGGTTGGGGACGAGCATGATAAACAAAAACTAAAGCAAGGAGTTCATTTAACATAAAGTGCAAAATAGTTTTACGGTGCTAGCAGCTATGACGTCGCCCTCTGCCTTCCACAACTGACAGCATTTTTTCGGCGCTAGCAGCGATCCTGCGCCCCCCATTTACACATTTTTTT
>NW_023469650.1:0-2487 GCF_013731165.1 Rhagoletis pomonella | reverse complement strand
CATGTTGAGGACATGGACAATAATTACATCTCTTCCCGATACCGTTTCATATATGTTAATTTGCTAGTGTAAATTAATTTCACTTTCGAATAATATTGTACACACGGTCACCTCATCTTGCTTTGTATTTTCGAAATTGCATTGTAGTAGGCGAATGTATTGTAAGCGAGTGTAACGGTATGACTCTTCCTCTCCGATGAAGCGGTACTCACTCACTTTATAAACGCCGCCGCAACCGCGTCGCCAATGTTTTTATACCGCCACTCGGGCAAATTAAGTAGCTCTTAATCGAACTTTGTACGAACTCTATCGAACTCAATATACTTGTGAATAAGCATTTGAATTAAAATACAATATTACCTGTTGTATTAATTAAAATTATCGGAACTCCTCCGGCGCACCCTGCGCGATTTCATCTACTCCCCAAAGTTTAAACATGGTCCTTCGTAGCTAAAACGGCAACCCGCGGCTTAGCTACAAACTGTCCCCCTCAGCGTACATACATATGTATGTATGTTTATACAAAAAGACAGTCGGCAACTAAAACTCCAAAGCGATAGTACGGTGCGGCGGAAAACGCGTATTCGGAGACAATAGTGAAAGCGAAAATTAAAAGTGCTTAAATCGAGAATATATGAAAAAGTGCTGAAACAAAAACAAAAACGCTCTAACTCATACATAAGAAAAAACTGAAAACAATAAAAAGGCAAATTAGATTGGGCAAGAGCATGATAAACAAAAACTAAAGCAAGGAGTTCATTTAACATAAAGTGCAAAATAGTTTTACGGCGCTAGCAGCTATGACGTCGCCCTCTGCCTTCCACAACTGACTGGGCCATCCATCGGACATTCTATGGCGACAGAAGCAGCACCAAGCCGAGTTCAGGCAAGCACAAACAGTGGGAAAACAGCAGCAACAACACCAGGACTCAGACATAAGGGTACCAGTACGCAGAAAACAGGTGGTAGATACCCATATGCATACATATGTATTACTACGTTTATACGCATGCATAAGTCGCTTTAATTCATTTCGCCGCGATTCAAAACATATGTTTAAACTGAATTTCAATTCGCTTTGAAAGAGCGAAGTGTTTTGGCTCACACTCCATTTCAAATCGGTAGTTTATTTCTCCAGACAGTTAGAAAGAGTGTATAAACACCGCTCTCACTCAAAGCGAATTGGAGATCAGCTGTTCCGCTCAAATTCCAAATAATCGGATCAGTATTTAAAAGCTGATTAATAATAATCGTTCTTTTTCTTTGCCACGATTTTATAATGCCAAATAAAACTAGATTTTTATCACTTTCCACTATGTTAACTTATAAAATGTCAAATGAAAACAGCTACTTTTGTTTGCTTTTGAAGACGGTTACTTTGATGCCGATATAAAGCCGTAAGTATACACACTAGAGCGAAATGTGTACGGTGTCAATGCGCTTTCAATTAAGTCGATTATTCTGTGCGTATAAACGTAGTATATGTTATCAAGTGCGCACACATTCACTCTTTATGTTCCCATATCCATACATATGCACATATGTAAATTATAGAGCGGTTTTCCCGTGCGGTAAAAATTTCGCTGAAATTTAAATTTACCATTAATAAACAAAAAAAAATACATGTGCATACACACACATGTATATACAAAATCCCGAGCAGCTTCATATCTCCCCTCTTGGAGAAACCGCTATTAAAATATACTTACGCAACATATAACATTTAGATAAACGCTCCTCTTTATCTACATTACCTACTCAGATTCATATAAGTACCAAATTTCCAATTGGGCGTTTTTGCTTTGTCGCATACAATAGATTTACGCACATACATATGTACATATGTACATGCATATGCTCTCCCAAATTGGTGCGCGAAACATATGTAAACACGTGTATATACCAACAAATACGCACATACATATGTACTCACCCAGCGCCTTTTGTCTAATTGCCCGCTAGATATGCGGCTTAAAAAAAAAAAAGTATATGTATATGTACGTGCCAATATATGTATATACATATGTATATGTGACCTGGTCTACAGAAAGGGGGCTTTAGGTGTCAAAAAAATCAATTTTCACTTTTGGTTGATTCGGATGGAAGATGAGATGATTTTCACTTTTAACAGCTTTTTCACAGAAAACTTTTTTCGCACGTAAGCTCCCTTTTCGTAGACCAGGTCACATATACTGAATTACGTAAAAGGCTTCACGAGCTATCCTAATAAAAATATAGTTACTTTTCCATACATACATACGCGCTTCTTCTTCTCACTTTCTCCTCGTTCGATGTCGCATGTTTAACGCTGCATATATACAACTGTGACTTAAATAAAAATCCCCAACTCTGTTAGCTTTTGCACTGCACCTACAAAGCAGTGTTGCTGTACTTAGACGCGCTAGGACAGCACAGTGTCTCAAGAACATAAAATAGCATGGTGGTACAAAATAAATAAACACACATAAATTAAAGTAAACTTAATTA
>NW_023469649.1:0-5296 GCF_013731165.1 Rhagoletis pomonella | reverse complement strand
TAGCAAAAGGTTCAGTAGCTATTTGCTTTAGTAAGCGATTACGACTGTGCCAGTTATGTTTCTATTTAAATGTTTTCTTTATTAAATTGTATAGTGGAATTGATTATAAAATTGCATACACTATATTTTTATATACAAATTATAAACAAGTTGTTTCTATGTTCTTAAAGGTATTTTTTTTTATCAACTTTAGAAATAATCGAATATAAATTCTCTGATTTATTACACGATTCCGACTGCGCCAATTATGAAAACGATGAAGTGGTTTAGACTATGTAGTACACGATTGCAGATCCAGATCAGCTGATATCCGTCTGAGGGATTTAGGGGGCGGGAATTGTCGGTAGCGCAAACTTACGACTATGCCAATGATAAGCCTAATTTGGCCACCGCCATCACCGATCGCGGTTTCACGCAGGCAGCTTGATGCCTCGTAATAGGGTAGATATGTAGTAGGGATAGCACCGCTACAATAAACAGTGCGTACAACACTAGTCTAATAAGTAAGCTTGTAGAAATCCAGTCATAGCTGAAATGAGCAAATAGGGCAACCCCCTATCAGACGAGTGTAATAAATCTAGAGTACTCGAAGTTTCAGCCAAGTGTTTTAAATCAGACAAAATTTGATTAAAAACAAAAGTAGTCATCAAAATGTTAAACCACTAGTTCCTTTAGCGGTGACAATTTATTTTATGATTTCATGTTAATTGCCATATTGATTGGCTCAATTTTAGTCATTAAATATTTTTTGGCGATGTCTTTGATGCTGCCATCCTTTGAATAATTCAAGGTCGTGGTGTGTGGGTCATCTAAACATTAATCATTTGTTTTATGGATGTCCAATTATTTGATATATAATAAATTGTATGATAAGAAGAAGAAAAGAAATACATGGTAAAGTCAAGTAATAATAACATTCAAGTTATTTCAGTAATTTAATATAAAATCAAGTATTAAAAGTGGTAATAATTCAAGTAATATAAGATTATTTCAATCTTGTAATGATAACTGACTTATAATATAATGTTAGTAACTTAGATTAATATATATGTGACTGATAAACAAAAATACGTCAATTACAGTTATTAATAATAATATAAGTAGAAATTCTGATTTAAGTCCTTTCTACTGCAGTTTGATCTTGTGGAGCAACTGCACCTGCTTCTGGAACTAATGTTCCAGCGCTATCTCCGTCATTGCCCTCATCATTATCATGTTTGGGAGGATCTACATTTTCAAACTGCAATGTTGTAAATAAACGATATGGTATGTCTTGCTCTTGCAACAAATTACTAGTCGATTTACAGTCTTCCGGTATAGTAATTCCAAGTTCGGTATATTCTGATTGCAGAATATTAGCAACATTTACTCCGTTGATTACAGGTATTTCTGTATCAATCACTGGCATTGTGTCTATGTCATTATTTTCTTAAATGCGATATCCTTTTCATCACCAAGATCTTCAATGAAATCGACAAGATTATCACTAGTAATTTCCAATTCTGTAATGACTTCATCGTCGACAGTAACCTGTTTTGCGAATTTATTTAATTGACCAGGAATAGGATGGTATCCGTAAGCATTTATAATATTGGCTAGTGACATAGCCCTTTGTCCTGCTTCTGCTTCTAATTCACGGATCCTTACAACAAAGGCATCTAAAAACGTCTTTGATTTCACCGCATTGGCGTCTGCAGTTCCACGGTATCTTGCTGGTCCACGAGCTCTAGTATTTTCTAGAAAGGACAAGTTTATTCCGACATATGCAAGATCAGGATATGCTGCCATTGGAATTGGTGGTGTTACCAAAGAAACAAAAGGGTTATGAATTATATGTAATGTTAATGACAAAACAGATGTTAGTTGATCAGCTGGGAAAGTATTTACTAATACTGTGTAAGTCAGTAATGGATGCCGTAAGACTCCTTCAGCTAATCCTAACAATGAACTGACATTTGGTGCTCGAGATTGTTCCAAAATCCATTTAATCGAATTTATTTGTGCATCTACATCTAATGTGTAACAATAAGTCATGTTGCGTAATAAAGGAAAGTGTCTCTCATAATACCTCATTGTATCCTCATTGATATCTACGTTGAGATGATTTTTTTCAAAGATTTATCAAACAAGCATCACCTAAAAAAAAATGTTTAACAAATAAAAAATAAAAAAATCATTTTTTTTTAGAGTGGTGCCACTTCTTATGATATGTATACGTAATCTGAAGGTGCATTCCACTGTTACGTACAGACAAGTTCAACTAATTTTACGGTTTATATTACATATAGCACTTAATTGTTTTATCAGATATATACTTTTTTTTTCTCTAATTTAATAGATTATATACTAGTCTTTAATAGTGCGAAGAAACATTTAAAAAAAGTCATGAAATACTGAAGAAAAATGCAAACAACCCACGTCACGTACGGGACACATCAAGTCAACCAACATTCGAAATCGTTATAGTTTTATTCAGATTTCAGCGAATATATTACAGGTGCATAAAAAGTGTCTTCGAAGCAAATTATAACTAAGAATCAAGCTTGCTACGAGCGAAAAAAAATATTAATTAAAACACATATTTATAATTCAAAAACATTTTTTTATATTTGTCACGTACAGACAAGTCGCGTCACGTACGGGACATAGTTCAACTTAAATCTATAATATATGTAAAAATCAATAGGTAAATACAGTTTTGTCTTGGGAAAGGCAATGTTTTCTGCACTCCACAACTTTCTCCACAGTTTTAATAAAATGGAAGTTGGAAATTCCAGTTATCGCTTTGGCATTGTCCCACGGCGATGCACTTTTAATCCTTTCATAAATTTCAGAGGATGGCACATAAATCACACGGGTTTTTGTGACTAATTGAGAAGCTAAATCAGAAAAGTTCTTGGCTGATTTGACAACAACATGTTCATTTTGGCTCATCATTTTCTCTCTTACCAGTCTTTTGATATTTCCGCCAACTCCGTCTATCACACCTTTTCCATGCGATGTAGCAAAATATTTCCAATAAAAGGGCCTTTTGTACTTTTCACTCAACATTGATGTTAGTTTAACCATATAACGGTTCTTAAATTCCGATGAAGGGCCGTCACTCCAAATAATTTCCGCTGAAGGTAAGTCTTCATTTTCTTTATGCATCAAGTCAAACAACTTATTGATGAAAACAGAAACTGTATCCTTGTCTTTCGAATTTGCATCTGAGCATATAAGATATGTTTGGCAATTGCCTTTGTAAAAACTTGCAGCAGTAAATAAAAGAACACTTGTTCGTGACCAGAGTGCGCTTTGAACTTCATTCTGGTATTCACAGCCAAAAGACATCGCAAAATCAACTTGAAGGATTCGCACATTTTCATTGCGTTGGTCTTTTTGAAATTCACCGGCTTGAACTCGTTTTAAATTAACATGCTTCATCATAATATGGATAGAATCAATCAATTTTTCTTTAAGTTCACCTGAACTTGTTTCGTGGTTTACTAAACGAAGTTTATTTTCTGAGTTTTTTTCCCATTCTTTCCATACACAGATTGTACTTAAATCCATAAAAATTAATATTTTTTTGCCATCAGAACAAGTATCACATTCATTTTTCCAGCACTTCGAATCCAAAGAAGGATCACATAAAATCATAGTCCACCAGTCGTTACAATAATTTTGTTTCAAACCTTTCAATTTGAACATAAAATTTTCATGAGTTAAACATTTGCACTGGTCTGAAGGTGTGTCTTTCATTAGCAAAACGTTTTTCGGTCTTAGACTACAAAATTTTGAAAATCCAATTTCGATATTAGGAAAAAATTCTTTAAAAATGAAAAAGGCTTCTCGTAGGTACAAAGTCAAATAATGCTTTTGACACTTCTTCTTAATGCCGTTCTCCCAAACAACGTTGAAATCATTTGCGCCTGGGCAGGTATACACAATATCCGGACGATAGTAAAATGCTTTCACATCGTCATAACGTGTATCGTCACCTGATGTGCTAATTTTTGGGCTTTCTGCTAGAGCAATGTTCATTTTACGCGCTAGTTCTGTAACAACCGCTTTTTTCTTTCTTGGTGATTGAGGCAGTGCTTTTAGAGCCTTTTGAACAGCTTTAGATAAAGTCTGTTTCGACTTGTACGGAGATTCAGTACTTACAGGAGAATCAGTAGGATTTTTAAGTTCAACCCGCTTTTTTGCCCTTTGCAATCTCTTCTTATCCCTTTCCTTAAGTAAAATTGCTTTTAACTCACCTTCAGAAAGATTTTCTGCTTTTCGTTTACGAAGCTCACGCAATCTTTTAGTCTCATTAGCGGTAAAGTTTGGATCTTTCTCTTTTTGCTTTTCTCGAAATTTTCGCATGCGGCTAGCACTGGTTGATGGTTGCTGGTCGGTCATTTTTGCGTTATTGAGATTTGCAGTACAAAAAAGGGCTTTGTTTATTACAAACGCCAGTAAAAGTTGAAGATGTCAGATAACTTATTCTTCGGCGTCACGTACAGACACTTTATTATCACCAAGAATATATTGTAAGCAAAGCGATTCCAAACAAAATTGTTTCACCAGTTTTTAGACCGCTAAAAGTTAGCTGTTAACAGAAAAATTCAATTTGTATAGTCGACTTGTTTTACAATTATTAATAGAAAAAGGAATTAAGCGTCACGTATGGGACATCGAAACTTACCTTTCCGTTATGATTAATTTCTTATCAAAAAAACACTTAACCAAAA
This sequence comes from Rhagoletis pomonella, assembly GCF_013731165.1. Lineage (NCBI taxonomy): Eukaryota > Metazoa > Arthropoda > Insecta > Diptera > Tephritidae > Rhagoletis > Rhagoletis pomonella. Next base: position 575 of record NW_023469649.1, on the reverse strand, counting down.
AAATGAGTATGCAGTTAAATACAGCGGACCATACACTATAACTAAGAACAGAAATCTAGTTTCTATCTGATAAACAATAGCGGCAGCGACCTCGCAAAAAGTTGTGTAAAGACTAATGAAAAAATCCGACTTGTTGTTACTCTCAATAAATAACGGTATTTACGAAAAATGAGACATACTCACTACAACTTTTGTAAATTATTTTAGATGAGAACATAATCTCACTATGTACGTGCAATAATATATAAAAAATGCATATTTGTAAAACAGTTCAGAGTTCCACTTTTTCATGGAATGCACGTGAAGCGTTTTTCAGTTGTCGCAAAATAATGGTTTATAGAAATAAATCACAAATTCAGATTTATATAATGTTATATTGTATTCAATACTTTCGTAACATTTACACTCCTCGACTACTCCGACATCATTTTTTGTTTTAATTAAAAAATAATATAAAGAAGATGGAATTTTGTATTCATTTTTATTCTATTTGTATTGAAAATTATCGTTATTAATAATTGTTTCTGCAAAAGTCAGCGAAGATTCTATTGCTAGAGATAGAGGCAAGTTTTTTT
>NW_023469648.1:0-5296 GCF_013731165.1 Rhagoletis pomonella | reverse complement strand
ACAAAACTTAGTTTTCCACGATAATTTTATAGAAGAGGCTAATGAACTGCGTGATAAACTTTACTTAAAAAGCATATTAAAAGACTGTCAAAAATGTTTAATCACCCTAATCCAAGTACTTTTGAAACGATTACCTAGTCAATTAAATACTTATAAAAAAGCTTTGATTTTGTCACCAGAAAAGTGTGTGAATCCCAAGAGAGCGAGTTTCAGGGACCTGCCAATTCACTATTTGACTTTTAAGGAAAGGAAAGCAGCGGAAACGGAATATTTAAATCTTTTGACTTTCCCATGGAATAACTTTTCTCAGAACCATTCCATCTGACTCTGAAGAATTTTGAATATCAAACAGTAGGGGTATTCTCGAAGTCTTGCACGATGCACGGATTGCACGAAATGCAAAAATACTGTTCCAAATTTCGAAGAGTACGAGAGCACCCCATTGCAAAGTGGTAGCAAGCAGCGAAATTATGTATCAAATAAAATAACAAGAGACAGCAAAAAAAATGAAGTGAGCGAGATGAGGGGAATAAGGGAAATATGTAGCAATTCCAACAACAAAACAACTAGCACAGGGTCGCATTTATCTTGCTATGCTATTTTGCAAAATATATACATGGGTTTCGACGTTGCATATTTTGCAGCGATAGGAAATGATACATGAGAAAATGTATTTTCTTGTTGTGTGTTTGCAAGTTATGCAATCCATGCAATCCGTGCTACGTGCAATGGCTGTGCAAGATTTGGAGAATACCTCTAGTATGTTATCAAGGTTGAATAGCTCAATATATGACAACAACAGAAATGTATATCATTCAGACGCTATAGGTGATTTTGAAGAAATTGTGGAAATAGCTGATCTCGCCTTATTATAGGTTTTTATTTAATTTTTAGCGCCGAGATCTTAAAAGCGGATTGTGCGATTAATCAATTAATGTGAGTTATAATAAATATAATAATTGCGCAATATAATAATTGCAACTGTCAGAATGTTAATCATTGGCTTACACAGCCGCAATTGGCGATACGTGCCGGACGAACTCAGGAAGAATAAAGAGAACGAGCAGCTACTGAACGACTGAGACAGGGTACGTGATCTGCATCGTCAAATGAGTAGTGCCGTAAGTGTGCAATTACATCGCGCCATTGACTAAACCGGGCTGTCGTGTGACGATTGGGCCCTTGGACGCGGTTTGGCAATATTATATTGCGTCAAAGTCTCATCCGGCGATACCAAGATTGTGTTGTGGAGGACAATACCTAAATACATTCGTTGGCTCATTCACCAGAACCATTGCGCACTTTACTTTACAGCGACTTGGCAGAATCAAGAGGTCCCCACGAATATCGACAAATATATTTCGGCATTTAAGGGAATTTCGTCTCTTTAGCCTACATTGAATTTCTGTAGTCCAACGATTCTTACCCATTTTGTCTTGTTGTCGGCAGCGAATGAAGAACAAACATTTCTTCAAATTTAAAAAGTAAAAATTTCACTACTAAAAATTTAAAAATGTTCTTAAAACTTGCAAACAAATTTGGAAAAGAAATAACACTGCTTTTGTTTTTGGGAGTAGGGTGGGAGTGTCATTGATAAAATTAGAGCGATTGAAAGTTTTGCTTACAAAACCTTTCATTATTGAATCATGTATGTAAACGTACTTTTATGCTTTGCCGTTCGCATATGTTTACACATCAAATTTCATGAGTACCTAGTACTCACGCCTTTTTTTTAATATAAACGTAATACATAAAACCGTATTATAAAGTACTTGGTTCTGAAGAAGTACAAATGCGCACATCAACAGGAAAAAGAAAGACGCAAAACCATGTGACGCTTGCGATTGAAACTGCTGTGGAAAAAATTAAGATGCTATGAGCAAAGCAAAAAGGATTTCCGAATCCACCGTGAAAAAAATTCGAGCTCAAACAGAAATGGAATGTGCAAAAAGTGTTGAAAAAGTGAACGTGGAAAGTGGTGGTACAGTTCAAATGAACCGCCGAAAATTTCGTTCTCAGCGGGGGGAAATATTGAAGGGTTGGGCTTGTCCGAACAAGAGTCCGGAGAGTATATTGAATATTCAGAATTGTCCAAATCGGAATCAGACTTTTTTTACAATCCTTCGCCCCCACATACAAGTGTAGATAGCTGTGAAGAAATTATGTCGTGGGCTGTTACGTATAAGGTCTCACAAAAAAAAAAAAATTGATTTGTCGATGTCTGCAAAAGCTCTTTTCAACAGAAGCAGAGAAAAAATTAATGTTGGAGCGATTCCTGGAGGTACTATACTTAGGAATTCAAAACTATTTTCAGTCTAATAGTTTTGCTTATTTACAAAATAAGGAAGTTTTAATTGACGTGGGGGTCGACGGCTTAAATTTGTTCAAAAGCTCAAATCGTGTTCTTTGGCCAATCCTTGGAGCTATAGTGGGTATTCCTAATGCCAGCCCTTTTATGATAGGTTGCTTTTCCGGTTTCAAGAAACCACAAAATATAGACAGTTTCATGACTGATTTTTGTGCTGAAGTGAAATTACTTAGAACAAATGGAATTCAAGTTGGCTTTAATCTAAGGCGTTTAAAATTGAACGTGCTTTTATTTTCAAGTGACTCTCCCGCTAGGGCATTTTTAACTCGTGTTATTGGACATAATGGGAAAAACGGATGTGCCAAATGCTGCCAGGAAGGGAAATTTAAAAATAACAGGGTTTGCTTTTCAAAACAAGTTGGAGCACTTAGGACTGATTTTTCTTTCCAATCTCGATCTAATCTTTATCATCACAGTGGAGAATTTAAACAAAAAAGAACATTTTAGAAAGAAAGCACACTCTTCTCACAAAATAACATCGCACTATCATCAGAATAACATCGCGTTTCCTTACCTTATGCTCCTGCCATCACCAACACATTGAAACACACCTTCGAAAAATCTAATTTGCAAATCGTATACACAAACAACAATAAACTAAGATTCGCGCTTGGTTCAACGAAAGACAAGTTGCCGATAGAAGATCAAAGTGGAGTATACGAAGTAACTTGTTCGCATTGCGGCTGTAAATACATTGGACAAATAAGGAGGGCGCTGCGTGCTCGAATCGAGGAACACCTGCGTGCTGTACGGCTGAAAAAGATGGACAATGCTATCGCCGCGCATGCATTGGATTTAAACAATTCTCGCTCTCACACCACAATATCCATGGAAGAAAACGTTCGTTTACTTAAACACGTTAAAACCCCAGCTAAACTAGATGCCTATGAATCCCTTTTCATCGCTATTAATCAGGGACGTGAACCGGTTTTGAACCGGACCGGGTTTGAACCGGAAAACCGCTTTTTTCTATTAATTAACTGAACCCTTAACCGAACCGAAATTTTCCACAAATGGTTGATCCGAACCGAAAACCGAACCACGTTCCTAAAGGTTTAAAGGTTCATTTCAACCAATTTTCAATAGATAAATGTACCCACTTTGTTTTCTTTTTGGTAAACCTACCATGTTTTTTTTAGCATGTGACAATATCAAATGTAAAGGCAACCCATCTCATTTGACAGACACTTGACCCTTAACCTTGCGCGCTGTTGCACTTGACACTTGACACTTAAACTTGCGCGTTATTTTTTTTGTTTTTCGAACCGTTGAACCGAACCGAAACCCCGGTTCAAAGACCATGAAAACCGCTTTGACGAACAAATCCAAAAGTGCAAAAACGGTTCGAACCGCTTAACCGAACCGACCAAATTTTTCATCCGGTTCACGTCCCTGCTATTAATGATAACTTAATGAATCTAGAACCCGGTGCAATTGAATCTCCTCTATTTAATTGTATCAAAAACTAAATGTTTGTTTATTTGTTTATACAGAACTTCCAATTGTCTCGCTTTGTTTACAATTCTAATGTAACTTGCTTTTTCACACATATTATTGTTTGGACATGTATTTATGTATGTATGTATAATTGTAAGCATCTATTATGTTTCTATTGCCCTGTCTACTTTTGTCGTCTTGATTAGTGTTCACTTGATGCTGGCTGATGATGGTTGCTCAGTTGTCAACCGAAATGCATCGGTGAAAAACAATTAAAAACCCAATTTACAACAAACAAACAAATTGAGTTTTTATTATACGAAATTTTGCGGTCTATAAGGTTACACAAAAAAATTAAAAAACTGAACATTTTAGAAGTAACAGACTTTAGAATGGTGACACAATTCCCCCTGACAGCATGCACTTAGTAGACTTAGGGGTTACTAAAAAAATTCTTAAATTTATTATTAAAAGAGCGAAAGTAACAAACATAAATGAAAAATTATATTTTATTGCTAATTATGTCCCATCAGAATTTAGTCGCATAGCTAGGAGCTTAGATGAAATAAATGCGTGCCAAATGCGAAATGGAAGCTCAGAATAAGCCATTGCGAGAGTGTAAAGTCGTGGCGAAAAAAATCGAGAGGTCTGTTCTTAGAATGACCGGTGAAATTCAAGATGGTAACTTGAATGACGTCGCAAGTTCCTTACCACTACAGTCCTCCAGCGCTGTAATAGAAATCGAACAAAAATTAAAAGAGCCAGAATACGCGCAAGCAATGGTAAAAAATTACATAAATGTATGATTGCATACCTATTTACGAATTTAATTCTTAGCAATTATTTTCTAGATTACGTTTATCCACAAAATAAAGGGTTTGTCTGAGAACTTAAGCAGAGTTATCCGGAGCATTTTTTCTGACGATGTACTGGAGCTCTACAACTGGGACGGTACATGGGAGAAAATTGTTGCTAGTGGACAAAATTTTCCGAGGTAAATATTTATGTTTATCTTTGAATATCTTTCTTTATGACTTCCTCTTATATTTAAGTAGATATTTTTAAAAAACAAGGCACGATGGAGTTTGAAAAGGCCATAAAAAAGGCAGTTGAGTTAAGCCACCACCGTGTTCACCAGAAAAAATGTTTAAACAAAAACCCAAGGAAAATAAGTAGATTTAAGATTATTTTTACAGTTAAATTTTCATCTAGTTTTACTACACCATCATTTTTTTTAAATAACATGAAATGAAAACTTATACATGATTCGCCTTTATTAGCGAAAAATGTTTTATTCTATTTCATTTTGTTCAACTGTGCACTTGAATTAATTAATTAATTTTTTTTTTTGTCAATGTTATTGTGGCTTATTAACATTTAATTTTTCGTATTTTTATTGAGCTTTGTACGACGATTGTTTATAAGGAAAAATTGAAAAAGCAACAAAGTCGAAGCGGTAGAAGTTATAGCAGCTATTTCGAAGATCACCAC
>NW_023469647.1:0-5296 GCF_013731165.1 Rhagoletis pomonella | reverse complement strand
TTGAAAATAGCTAGTTAACAATTTTGACAGTTTCGTGATGAATACAAACGTCAGAATTTTATCTAGCTCATGTGCTAGGTAAAATTTCATCATGAGTTCCATTTTTTTATTTTTGATGTGTATACATCTTTGGTTTCGGTAGAGGTAAAATTTGCGAAGCTGTAACGCATATCCCAGCACAAAATTTCGAAGGGCTTATTCATATATTTCAGCATAAGATTTTTATTTTCATTAGAAGCACCCTGTGTTTGCTTGCCAAGTGGTTGCATACATTTAGGCATACGCATAGTAAGAGGAAATGCGCTTCAATTGATTATTACTTCCGATTATTTAAACTCCGCAAATGCATACGGCTTTGTACCTATGTATGCACATAAATATGTATGGACTCATTTGTTGCAACTGGGCATGAATCACGTAACTTTGAAACGATAGTCGTTCAAACGATACTGACAAAATGATGTTGTCAAAACACTGATTTATGCATTTGTGTTCCGTTTACTTGTTAATAGTGCTGCTTGCTATGTTTGAGTTCCGATCGCTTAACGAAAAATTTTGCATGTGAAAGCAACAACAAAGTTAGTTAGCACGGATAGACGATAGCGAGTTTGGTTGTACCTCATTGTATTCGTTCGTTTCGCCACTCGCTAACTGTTGGCGAATCGATGACGGCTACAGTTACTGTTACGTGAAGCAAAACTGGAATCGAGTTGACGATATCGCACAAACGATCAAACAATTTTTGATTTTTATGAAGCAAGACAATCTCGACACGATATCGTTCAGACGAATGTCGTCATACGTGATTCATGCCCTGGTTTTGATATTCGTAGATGGTTTTAGGCATAGGTTTAGTAGTCTATTTTGGTAAATTTAGGAATATATACAAATAGAAATGCTCAAACTATAAGCTCAAAAACAATAACTGATGCGGTGTTTCCAAGATATTTTAACGCCCTTGAGTCACAAGTATACACAAGTATATTTTATCAATCATACCGATAATTTCATGTATTAAAATAATTAAAAATGAGAATGAATAAAAAAATTAAATCAGAAACATGAACAAAATTAAGTGAAATTAATGTTTAATTTCTAACCTAACCTACATTTGTATGTATGTAACTGAATCGCTTAATAATAGCTTTACATATAAAAAGATTATCCTAATTTTCGAGCTTAACTCCCTAATCTGTTATTAGAAAAAGAGATTAGCCATGCAAAATTATAATTAAAAATATCACAGCTAGTAAGGAAAATAGGTTTGTAAAGGTATTTTTAATAAAATGTTCAGTTATAAATATATTTAAATGGCCTAATATGTGCTGCAAAAAAAAGTGACCACGGTGGCACAGAGAAGAAGTTTAACTTTTCCTCGAGTTATGTGAATAACAAGCACAACCAATTTGACAGCTACCGAGCTTTGATTGAGATTATATTTATATGTAAACGTACTTTTATGGTTTGCCGTTCGCATATGTATACACATCAAATTTCATGAGTACCTAGTACTCACGCCTTTTTTTTTTTTTTCGAACCGGTTCACTTTTCAACTTTTGGTTTCCATGTATTTACTATGGTCGGATGATCAGTTTTCGGGCGAAACTCAGGATAAGGCAGAATATTGTGGGCGGTAATAAGGAATGGAAATCAAAATGGAATCCGATAAACAAAATAACGTACGTTACTTGCAAGTTATAAAATAGAAGTAAATTTAACCACTTCAGCAACAGACGAGCGTTTGTGTGGGTTTTTCTTTTTTTTTCAACTGTCAAAATTTTTCTTTGCGTTTGGCACAGTAAAACTCAATTTATTCGTACACTCTTTCATTTTCATTTTCATTTCATTTCATTTATTAATAAAATCATTAGCACAATAAGATCAAAAGAATGATCTTTTATAGCGCAACAAAAAATTCATAACAGCACATACATATAACTAAAACAGCAAAAATTACTTAAGACTAAATAAAAGTAACATAATATAATTAACAGAGTAGTATGTGTAGTAGAGTAGTAGTGAGTTCTACAATTCCAGGACATATACTTAAAATAAGACTTAATTAAACAAGTACATAGAGAGCACATCACAGGGACTGAAGTGAAGCTAACTGAAATATGCATACAGAACATTTTTAGAGTTGCTTTTGTTTAAACTACTGCGTATATGGGATGGAATAGAGTTCCAGATGCGGATAGCATTGACAAAGAATAGCCGTGCAGAGCTGAGATAATTGTAGGTAGGAACAGTCAAGTCCTTTACTCGAGTGGATTTGGGGAACATTAATTTTTCATATAGATATTTGGGTGCCTTATCTGTCATGAGACGAAAAAGGAATACACAATTTCTAGCTTTAAGATATTCAGAAATTTCGCAGCCAAGTAGGCGCGTTCTCCAAGCGGAAATATGTTCATATCTTGCTAGCCCAAACACATAGCGCGTGATCTGGTTAAAACTACATCTATTTTGTGAGCTGATTGGGAATCTAACCTGCTTTAGACTACCTCAGAATAACAGATAATTGGCATTATAAGTTGGATTGCGAGTTTACGTCTGATTTCTATCGGTGTAAATGGAGCAGACATTCGTAAATTCCTTAAAGTATTATAGACTTTGCCTACAGTTGAATTCACATGGTCAATGCAGGTAAGGCCAGTGTTGATAATAAACCCAAGGTTAGTTACTTTTGACACAAATTTAATTGGTTTGCCACCAATGTGTAACGATGGAATAGTTGCTAGGTTAAGACGTTTCTTACAAATAGGTAAAACAAAACACTTGTCACAATTAAGACAAAGACCATTTAACTGTGCCCAGGACCTTATAGACATCAGTTCCCTGTTGAAGCTTGCGCACAAATTAGCTGAGTCCTCCAGAGGACCTGACATGTAGAGCTGGACATCGTCCGCATAGGCATGCATGTTGGCGTGCATAGAAGTCCGAAATATATCATTAACGAACAAACTAAATAGTAGTGGTCCTAAGATTGACCCTTGTGGGACACCCGTGAACAAAGGCCTTTGTTCAGATATTTGAGATCCAACCTTGACACGCTGAGACCTCTCTTTCAGATAGCTACGCATCAGTTTTACTGCTGACTCTCTAAACCCAAAGTAGTTTTTTAATTTAAAGCACAGTAGTTCATGGCTAACTGAATCAAAGGCTTTAGAGAAGTCCAGCAAGCATAGTAGTGTTAAGTGGTTCTTGTCGAACAGTATTCTAATGTCATCAAGTATCTTTACCATTGCAGTAGAGCAGCTGTGATGGGGTCTGAATCCGGATTGAAATGGGGATATAAGGCTGAATTTACCGATGTGGGAAGAGATTTGTTCAGATAACAAAGATTCGAAAACTTTAGACAAGGCTGGTAGTATGCTGATGGGTCGGAAATCACTAGGGCTGGATGCGGATTTATTTTTGGCTACAGGAAGCACAGTAGCAATCTTCCAGGCATCGGGAAAACAGGACGTGGTGAGACTATGGTTTATTATGTGTGTCAAGGTTGGCAAAATAATCGGTAAGATTACCTTCACAAATCTAATCGGAATGCCGTCCTCCCCGATTGCGTTGGACCTGATCTTAAAAACAGATTTCACCACATCAATCTCGCTCACAGCAATGAACTCAAACTTTTCGCCAGCAAAAGAGACCGGACAGGAGGCTACAGAGTTGGTCGTAAGGGGACAAGATGAAGGCGGAGAAGCAAAGGCAACGCTAAGCGTTTCAGGACTCAACGAGCATTCTGATTTCTCACTGGCATGGACGCGGAGTGTTCTCAGATTTCGCCACAATACATTATTAGGCAGTGAGGGATCCAGCTTATTCATAAAGAATTTTTTCTTTTCACGTCTTATAACCGAGGTAGCTTCATTCCTTATTGTTTTGAAAGCACTCCAGCTCTCATCTGTCGGATTCCTTTTCCATATGTTATAATATTTATTGCGTTTTTTAATCACTGATAGGACCACACCATTAAACCAACGGCAGGAAGAAGACCTGTCACAGGTTCGGGTAGGGACATGAGTGAGGAGCGAATTTAATATATTTTCGTTTAGGAAACGGAGCTTCTCATTGACCGTGCTGAGACCCCAGCAAACAGACCAATCGATCTGCAAGAGGCTACTGAAAAGGTTGTTGACATCTAAGGAACGGTAGTCAAAGAAGTTAAATACATAGGTATTGTCGTCATAGTGATCAAGTTTAACGTCAAAAGAACAAAATATCAAGTCATGATCAGATATAAAAGATGTTTGGTCAAATTTCAAAACAATAGAAGGATCAGATACAGCAAAGTAATCTAATAAGCTGGGACAGCAATTGCTACCATATCTTGTGGGCACCGACAAATTAACCATAGACAACCCAACACAGGAGATATCATCTATTAAACGAGCACTGGTAGAATCAGGACATAACAGGTTCACATTAAAATCACCACAAAGAATTATATGGTCATAATCTACAGAAACAGTGGACAGAAAATTAAAAAAGTCACATAGGCTGAAATACTTATAGGGATTATACACACAAGACAATAGGATTTTGGACGAGGGGCTAGACATTTCGACAGACAGGTACTCCACGCAGCTTCTTTCTGAATGTGACTGCGAAACCTGTTTGGTTTTTAGGTGCTTTTTGCAGTAAATAGCAACTCCACCACCTTTTCTATCTACCCTATCAGAACGAAACAACTTATAATCATTAATATCATAATGGACACTGCTTACATTGTACCTGAACCACGTCTCAGATACACATATAACATCGACTGGAGACAATTCAAAAGTGTTCCTTACTATATCCATTTTCTCAGAATTAAGACTGCGCGCATTAAAATGAACAATGTTCAAACCCGTTTGTTGACCGCACATAATGTTCACCATTGCACGACAATGTTAGCCGTTTTGCTGCTGGGTACAACCATGATATTTTACGCGTATAAACAAAAGCAACTTTAAAGCATAAAGGATAACAATATTAAGAACAAACAAACATAAACTGAGATGTGCCAACTTTACAACAATGAATACATAACAGAGGGAACATAAAAACAAAATCTTATACCTAACGAAAGCGCGCTAAATCATCTTCGCAGGTTAATTTGATAGCGGGGCTATTTTTGTCTTTTTCATTTCTTACGTGCACCTCGCCTCGCATTGTGTATACCGATACCAGCTTACCCTCTCTGCGTAGCTTGATAGCCTCTTGTAGTAAGCGCCTTTTCTCTTGAGTGAGACTCTCAAATATGTGGAAAATTCCATCCATTCCAATGGAGCTTAATGACACTGCAGATCTA
>NW_023469646.1:0-5297 GCF_013731165.1 Rhagoletis pomonella | reverse complement strand
GTGGTGATCTTCGAAATAGCTGCTATAACTTCTACCGCTTCGACTTTGTTGCTTTTTCAATTTTTCCTTATAAACAATCGTCGTACAAAGCTCAATAAAAATACGAAAAATTAAATGTTAATAAGCCACAATAACATTGACAAAAAAAAAAATTAATTAATTAATTCAAGTGCACAGTTGAACAAAATGAAATAGAATAAAACATTTTTCGCTAATAAAGGCGAATCATGTATAAGTTTTCATTTCATGTTATTTAAAAAAAATGATGGTGTAGTAAAACTAGATGAAAATTTAACTGTAAAAATAATCTTAAATCTACTTATTTTCCTTGGGTTTTTGTTTAAACATTTTTTCTGGTGAACACGGTGGTGGCTTAACTCAACTGCCTTTTTTATGGCCTTTTCAAACTCCATCGTGCCTTGTTTTTTAAAAATATCTACTTAAATATAAGAGGAAGTCATAAAGAAAGATATTCAAAGATAAACATAAATATTTACCTCGGAAAATTTTGTCCACTAGCAACAATTTTCTCCCATGTACCGTCCCAGTTGTAGAGCTCCAGTACATCGTCAGAAAAAATGCTCCGGATAACTCTGCTTAAGTTCTCAGACAAACCCTTTATTTTGTGGATAAACGTAATCTAGAAAATAATTGCTAAGAATTAAATTCGTAAATAGGTATGCAATCATACATTTATGTAATTTTTTACCATTGCTTGCGCGTATTCTGGCTCTTTTAATTTTTCTTCGATTTCTATTACAGCGCTGGAGGACTGTAGTGGTAAGGAACTTGCGACGTCATTCAAGTTACCATCTTGAATTTCACCGGTCATTCTAAGAACAGACCTCTCGATTTTTTTCGCCACGACTTTACACTCTCGCAATGGCTTATTCTGAGCTTCCATTTCGCATTTGGCACGCATTTATTTCATCTAAGCTCCTAGCTATGCGACTAAATTCTGATGGGACATAATTAGCAATAAAATATAATTTTTCATTTATGTTTGTTACTTTCGCTCTTTTAATAATAAATTTAAGAATTTTTTTAGTAACCCCTAAGTCTACTAAGTGCATGCTGTCAGGGGGAATTGTGTCACCATTCTAAAGTCTGTTACTTCTAAAATGTTCAGTTTTTTAATTTTTTTGTGTAACCTTATAGACCGCAAAATTTCGTATAATAAAAACTCAATTTGTTTGTTTGTTGTAAATTGGGTTTTTAATTGTTTTTCACCGATGCATTTCGGTTGACAACTGAGCAACCATCATCAGCCAGCATCAAGTGAACACTAATCAAGACGACAAAAGTAGACAGGGCAATAGAAACATAATAGATGCTTACAATTATACATACATACATAAATACATGTCCAAACAATAATATGTGTGAAAAAGCAAGTTACATTAGAATTGTAAACAAAGCGAGACAATTGGAAGTTCTGTATAAACAAATAAACAAACATTTAGTTTTTGATACAATTAAATAGAGGAGATTCAATTGCACCGGGTTCTAGATTCATTAAGTTATCATTAATAGCAGGGACGTGAACCGGATGAAAAATTTGGTCGGTTCGGTTAAGCGGTTCGAACCGTTTTTGCACTTTTGGATTTGTTCGTCAAAGCGGTTTTCATGGTCTTTGAACCGGGGTTTCGGTTCGGTTCAACGGTTCGAAAAACAAAAAAAATAACGCGCAAGTTTAAGTGTCAAGTGTCAAGTGCAACAGCGCGCAAGGTTAAGGGTCAAGTGTCTGTCAAATGAGATGGGTTGCCTTTACATTTGATATTGTCACATGCTAAAAAAAACATGGTAGGTTTACCAAAAAGAAAACAAAGTGGGTACATTTATCTATTGAAAATTGGTTGAAATGAACCTTTAAACCTTTAGGAACGTGGTTCGGTTTTCGGTTCGGATCAACCATTTGTGGAAAATTTCGGTTCGGTTAAGGGTTCAGTTAATTAATAGAAAAAAGCGGTTTTCCGGTTCAAACCCGGTCCGGTTCAAAACCGGTTCACGTCCCTGATTAATAGCGATGAAAAGGGATTCATAGGCATCTAGTTTAGCTGGGGTTTTAACGTGTTTAAGTAAACGAACGTTTTCTTCCATGGATATTGTGGTGTGAGAGCGAGAATTGTTTAAATCCAATGCATGCGCGGCGATAGCATTGTCCATCTTTTTCAGCCGTACAGCACGCAGGTGTTCCTCGATTCGAGCACGCAGCGCCCTCCTTATTTGTCCAATGTATTTACAGCCGCAATGCGAACAAGTTACTTCGTATACTCCACTTTGATCTTCTATCGGCAACTTGTCTTTCGTTGAACCAAGCGCGAATCTTAGTTTATTGTTGTTTGTGTATACGATTTGCAAATTAGATTTTTCGAAGGTGTGTTTCAATGTGTTGGTGATGGCAGGAGCATAAGGTAAGGAAACGCGATGTTATTCTGATGATAGTGCGATGTTATTTTGTGAGAAGAGTGTGCTTTCTTTCTAAAATGTTCTTTTTTGTTTAAATTCTCCACTGTGATGATAAAGATTAGATCGAGATTGGAAAGAAAAATCAGTCCTAAGTGCTCCAACTTGTTTTGAAAAGCAAACCCTGTTATTTTTAAATTTCCCTTCCTGGCAGCATTTGGCACATCCGTTTTTCCCATTATGTCCAATAACACGAGTTAAAAATGCCCTAGCGGGAGAGTCACTTGAAAATAAAAGCACGTTCAATTTTAAACGCCTTAGATTAAAGCCAACTTGAATTCCATTTGTTCTAAGTAATTTCACTTCAGCACAAAAATCAGTCATGAAACTGTCTATATTTTGTGGTTTCTTGAAACCGGAAAAGCAACCTATCATAAAAGGGCTGGCATTAGGAATACCCACTATAGCTCCAAGGATTGGCCAAAGAACACGATTTGAGCTTTTGAACAAATTTAAGCCGTCGACCCCCACGTCAATTAAAACTTCCTTATTTTGTAAATAAGCAAAACTATTAGACTGAAAATAGTTTTGAATTCCTAAGTATAGTACCTCCAGGAATCGCTCCAACATTAATTTTTTCTCTGCTTCTGTTGAAAAGAGCTTTTGCAGACATCGACAAATCAATTTTTTTTTTTTTGTGAGACCTTATACGTAACAGCCCACGACATAATTTCTTCACAGCTATCTACACTTGTATGTGGGGGCGAAGGATTGTAAAAAAAGTCTGATTCCGATTTGGACAATTCTGAATATTCAATATACTCTCCGGACTCTTGTTCGGACAAGCCCAACCCTTCAATATTTCCCCCCGCTGAGAACGAAATTTTCGGCGGTTCATTTGAACTGTACCACCACTTTCCACGTTCACTTTTTCAACACTTTTTGCACATTCCATTTCTGTTTGAGCTCGAATTTTTTTCACGGTGGATTCGGAAATCCTTTTTGCTTTGCTCATAGCATCTTAATTTTTTCCACAGCAGTTTCAATCGCAAGCGTCACATGGTTTTGCGTCTTTCTTTTTCCTGTTGATGTGCGCATTTGTACTTCTTCAGAACCAAGTACTTTATAATACGGTTTTATGTATTACGTTTATATTAAAAAAAAGGCGTGAGTACTAGGTACTCATGAAATTTGATGTGTAAACATATGCGAACGGCAAAGCATAAAAGTACGTTTACATACATGATTCAATAATGAAAGGTTTTGTAAGCAAAACTTTCAATCGCTCTAATTTTATCAATGACACTCCCACCCTACTCCCAAAAACAAAAGCAGTGTTATTTCTTTTCCAAATTTGTTTGCAAGTTTTAAGAACATTTTTAAATTTTTAGTAGTGAAATTTTTACTTTTTAAATTTGAAGAAATGTTTGTTCTTCATTCGCTGCCGACAACAAGACAAAATGGGTAAGAATCGTTGGACTACAGAAATTCAATGTAGGCTAAAGAGACGAAATTCCCTTAAATGCCGAAATATATTTTTTCGATATTCGTGGGGACCTCTTGATTCTGCCAAGTCGCTGTAAAGTAAAGTGCGCAATGGTTCTGGTAAATGAGCCAACGAATGTATTTAGGTATTGCCCTCCACAACACAATCTTGGTATCGCCGAATGAGACTTTGACACAATATAATATTGCCAAACCGTGTCCATGGGCCCAATCGTCACACGACAGCTCGGTTTAGTTAATGGCGCGATGTAATTGCACACTTACGGCACTTCTCATTTGACGATGCAGATCACGTACCCTGTCTCAGTCGTTCAGTAGCTGCTCGTTCTCTTTATTCTTCCTGAGTTCGTACGGCACGTATCGCCAATTGCGGCTGTGTAAGCCAATGATTAACATTCTGACAGTTGCAATTATTATATTGCGCAATTATTATATTTATTATAACTCACATTAATTGATTAATCGCACAATCCGCTTTTAAGATCTCGGCGCTAAAAATTAAATAAAAACCTATAATAAGGCGAGATCAGCTATTTCCACAATTTCTTCAAAATCACCTATAGCGTCTGAATGATATACATTTCTGTTGTTGTCATATATTGAGCTATTCAACCTTGATAACATACTAGAGGTATTCTCCAAATCTTGCACAGCCATTGCACGTAGCACGGATTGCATGGATTGCATAACTTGCAAACACACAACAAGAAAATACATTTTCTCATGTATCATTTCCTATCGCTGCAAAATATGCAACGTCGAAACCCATGTATATATTTTGCAAAATAGCATAGCAAGATAAATGCGACCCTGTGCTAGTTGTTTTGTTGTTGGAATTGCTACATATTTCCCTTATTCCCCTCATCTCGCTCACTTCATTTTTTTTGCTGTCTCTTGTTATTTTATTTGATACATAATTTCGCTGCTTGCTACCACTTTGCAATGGGGTGCTCTCGTACTCTTCGAAATTTGGAACAGTATTTTTGCATTTCGTGCAATCCGTGCATCGTGCAAGACTTCGAGAATACCCCTACTGTTTGATATTCAAAATTCTTCAGAGTCAGATGGAATGGTTCTGAGAAAAGTTATTCCATGGGAAAGTCAAAAGATTTAAATATTCCGTTTCCGCTGCTTTCCTTTCCTTAAAAGTCAAATAGTGAATTGGCAGGTCCCTGAAACTCGCTCTCTTGGGATTCACACACTTTTCTGGTGACAAAATCAAAGCTTTTTTATAAGTATTTAATTGACTAGGTAATCGTTTCAAAAGTACTTGGATTAGGGTGATTAAACATTTTTGACAGTCTTTTAATATGCTTTTTAAGTAAAGTTTATCACGCAGTTCATTAGCCTCTTCTATAAAATTATCGTGGAAAACTAAGTTTTGT
>NW_023469645.1:0-5297 GCF_013731165.1 Rhagoletis pomonella | reverse complement strand
TTGTTTGAATAAAGTAAAACTTAAAAGGGGAATCAGCAATTTATCTGCGTTACCCGTTTTTTTTATTGAATGCAACCATATATTTTTAATTTACAAGAAATACATGTTACATGTTTAGCGATTTCGCGCCATTTGGCGATTTTTTTCGGATATTTGCTCGTAAAAATTTAGGAAATCGCCATTGGCGGTTTTGGCGATTTTTTCCCTTCAAATAAATTTCTTGCAATTTTAAAAATATTCAAAACTTAGTTTTCCACCATATTTTACAGAAGAGGCTAATAACTGCGTGATAAACTTGACTTAAGAAGCATATTAAAAGACTCAAAAATGTTTAATCACCTTAATCGAAGAACTTTTGAAACGATTACCTAGTCAATTAAATACTTTTAAAAAAGCTTCGATTTTTTCACCAAAAAAATGTGTGAATCACAAGGGGGCGAATTTCAGGGACCTGCCAATTCACTATTTGACTTTGAAGGAAAGAATATTTAAATCTTTTAACTTTCCCATGGAATAACTTTTCTCAGAACCATTCCATCCGACTCTGAAGAATTTTGGATAATTGCTTACGGAGTGAAAACCGCAACAGTCAATAAAATGTTTGGAAATATAAGTAAATTCATATTATTATCCTTGCCGCACTCACATGCTTTGTTTAGCGCGTTTTTTCTGTAATGAATTCAACAAAAACTAAGATTGGAAATAGGATGAGGTTGGAAAGCCTTAATTCAATAGTTCGAATAAAGTGTTATATGAAGGCTAATAGTTTCTGCTGCATAACGCTTCCAATATCAAACAGTAAGTTATCAAGGTTGAATAGCTCAATATATGACAATAACATAAATGTAAATCATTCAGACACTATATAGCTGAAATACAATGCCGGCGAACGGCGAACTCACCACAGCGAAATTCGCGCTGTCAAAATTAGAACACCCGCAAGCATATGAAATTGAACACAGCCAAAGCGAAATGCGAAGTTCACTTGGCGGCGTTTCATGGCGATAGATTTATTTCTATCGCCCTACTGGGCGATGACAGCTGTGCGTGCCAAAGGTGGCCGTATTTGTTTTTTGCTTTCAAAGTTTTAAAAGAAAACAACCTAAACACGATTTTTTTTTGTTGTTTGCAAAATATAGTTGTGGATTCGTTAAATCTGGCTTGAAACAAATTATTTATAATAATCTTTCTTTGTTTTACATTTATATTTGTTATCATTTCCTCATTTCTAAATATGGTTTAGTTTTTTCTAAATATGGTCACCCAAATTATAAAGGCGACCAAATGGCATCAGCTGTTTTCGCTACCGCTCTAATTCTGTTTAAGTAGGCGAAATAGCTGGGCGAACGGTGAACGACAGCATCGCCCAATTCGGCGAAGTTTGCCGTTCGCCGGTATTGTATTTCAAGCAATACGTGATTTTGGAGAAATTGTGGAAATAGCTGATCTCACCTTATTTTACGTTTTTATTTAATTTTTAGCGCCGAGCTCTTAAAAGCGGATTGTGCAATTAATCAATTAATATGAGTTATAATAAATTTCATAATTGCGCAGTCCATTGCAAAATGTGTTGAAACAAATATTTTTAAAAAGTATGCGTATTTTTAAAGAAAACTGTTTGTACATCACTGTTATCAGGGGTCTAGCTTGGCGTGAAAAAATATGGAGGGTCCACAAGTTGAAAGTGGGGGTCCACGAAAAATCATCTGGTCTCGATAGTAAAGAACCAAAATGGTTGCTTGATAGCCTATTTATTGAACTTTAATGTATAGTGCTTTTGACGCACTGGTGAACTTACCGTCACTTTATGTTATCATACGTGGGGAAGACTTAAAGGCCACCTGCAGACTAAAAAAAAACGGGTGTTGGTATAACACTGAGTGAGGCGATGCGGAAATTGCTGGCGGCAGATATTTGAGCACTTGTGTCTTTTTAATGCTACAGAATAGTACGTCACCATTACCTTTGTTGAAGAGATTCTAGAGAGAGAGAGTTCCCTGGGGGAAAGCTGGTTTAATTCCAGCACTGAGCCCGCACTCGCACATTGTCGAATTTTCACTGATGGCCCCAAAACTGACTCAGGGTAAGGGTCTGGAGTATTTTTCGAAGTTAATGGGGATAAGCTTCACTTATTCTTTTGGGAAATATGCTTCGGTCTTCCAGGCTGCGGTATTTGCAATCCCCAAAGCCATAGACTACGTGGTGGAAAATAGGTGGAGGGTAATGCATTGTCGAATCTACACTGATAGTTCAAAAGCTGTCTACAGGTACAGCCCAGCTGCATTTAAGGCAATGGCCAGCCCTCTATATAAGTACTTCCAAACTAGTTCGGCAATGCAAGTCTCGACTAAATTATGTTGGTAAAGAGAACGAGCTTGCTTTACTCTGGGTGCCGGGCAACTCGGAAGAGCCTGGAAATGAGACATCTGACCCTTTTGCCACAGTTGGCTTCAGCGGCGGATCCAGAATTTTCTGATGGGGTGGGGTTTGCGGGAAATTTTGCCCCTTATTCTAATTACCTTAAACGAGCAATTTTTGTGTATATGTATATGTATCCATAAGTTTCTCGGCAACGGCTCTAACGTAGCAAAATGAAAAATCGTTTCAAAAAGACTTTCGAAGTTGTATTTCTTCCAATTGTCAAAAACTTTATATTTGTCACGGGGAAAATACCGTAAAAATTATTTGTATCATGCGAATATCTATAGAAATTATCAGGGTTTGAAAAACTGTTAGCACAGCGACAACAGCAAAGCATTTGCTTTTTTATAAATTGTTCTTGCTTTGCTAGCCGGCAATTTAAAGTACCTGATGAAGATCTTGCAGAAGCAATGAGCTTAGCCGACGACTCTTTAAAGGAATTTGAAGAAATGCGACAAGATGCAGAAAAAAACTTGAATTTGCTTTTCGAACACGTAGAAGAAGTATGCACCAACCTAGGTACAGAAATCAAATTACCGCGATACAGCAGTCGCCAAAAGAATCGCTTTAATGTGAAAACCGGAGACGCCGATGGATACTATCGCATTGCTTTTTACATTCCCTTCATTGATACATATATTGCTCATTTGAAAAGCCGGTTCCTAAACCATAAATCAGTTTTAAATAATTTTAGTGTTTTGTTTCCAAAGTATGATTTTAACGAAAAAAATGAAGAATTGCTTGCTTTCTATGAAAAAGTAATCGACGGCTCGAAACAAAACTTTCTTCTGGAGGTAAAAATGTGGAAAAAACGAGTTTCACACGAACATTTTCGAAATGCTCTCGAAGCATTACAAGTAGCTAATACAACGTCTTTTGGGAATGTTTTAAGATCTTACGTATATTGGCACTTTTGCCCGTCTCAATAGCCACACCTGAACGAAGCTTTTTATGCCTGAAAAGAATTAAAACCTACTTGAGAAATACAACATGTCAAGAAAGGCTCAACGGCCTAGCATCTATGAATATTCACAAAGATATAAATTTTTCAGTTGACGAAGTTCTAGAAGAATTTTTCAAAAAACCACGAAAAATTTGAAAATTCTTCGTTTCATTGTTCATTTTTTCAGTTTTTTTTTTAATTACTATAAATATCTTACAAAGTGTCTGCGGACATATGTAAATTAATTTATTTGAGCAATATCAGCTAGCGGAGGTAGATGCAAGATCGTATTTAGGGTGTATGAGGGCCAAAGCACACCGTACACACGGGGTTTCTATGTATATACCTCGACTGCAACGCCACCCATTGGGTCCATTTTCTGCAAAATAACACTGGATCACAATTTTTATACCCGAGCGCACTTGTGCACAAGGGTATATTAATTTTGTTCACATAACGGTTGTTTGTAACAGCCAAAACGAATCGAGATAGATATAGACAAATGTATAGATATATGCTCAGAATGAATAGAGAAATCGATTAAGCCATGTCTGTCTGTCCGTCCGTCTGTCCGTCTGTCCGTCCGTCCGTGTACATGATAACTCGAGCAAAAATTGAGATATCTCAACGAAATTTGGTAGGTAGGTTTCTGTAAATCCAAGGTAGGTTGGTATTGGAAATGGGCGAAATCGGACTGTAACCACGCCCACTTCCCATATAACGGTAATTTCCAGAAATACGAAAACTGCGATATTTTAGTAACTACTGAAGATAATTCACTCAAAATTGATATTTGCAATAATTTTCAGACGAAAAATAAGAATATTATTAATTTTTGGAAAATGGGCGTAGCCACGCCCACTTATGGTTACATGTGTATATCTTGGTAACCGCAGCACAAATTTCTTCCAAACTTGGCACAGTTATTGGCCTTGATACAGTAAACTAAATGCCCGAAAATTTAAAAAATCGGACAATAACCACGCCCACATCCCATATAACGGTAATTTAGAGAAATACAAAATCTTCGATAAATCAGTAAATATTAAAGAAAACAATTCTTTACCAAGAAATACGTTTATGGTAAAATTTTGGAAAATGGGCGTGGCACCGCCCACTTATGATCACATATATGTATATCGGTAACCGTTCTACCAATTTGTACCAAACTCGGTATTTTTATTGTGCTTGGCGAATAAAAGCAAAACGTTGAAAATTATTGAAATCGGACCAAAATGACGGCCGCTTTTTATATAACGGTTAATTTCAGAAATGCTTGAAACTTCAATAACTCGTAATTTAAGGACTCTAATTTACTCAAAATCTATACACCCCGGCTTACCATCTGGCGGTAGCTTTCGGAAAGGTGAAAAAAAATATTTTTAATACTTGCGCCGGGTATTTAATGTTCGGCTCCGCCCCAACTTAGACTTTCTTACTTGTTTATATTTGTTTTGTTCCCCAGACGCCACTATCCAATTTGTATGTAAAATCGCCCGCTGATTCCTGAAATCGGGTTATTTTTTTTGTATGGATAAGTTTTCGAGATATTTGCAATTTACCGTTATTCAGGTAAAAAAAAAGAGTGGTTTCAATTATTCTGGTATATCTTACGAACCAATTAAATAATCGTAATACGAGGTACGGCAAATCTATATATATAAAACAAAGTCGTGTTAGTTACACCATTTATAACTCAAGAACGGCTGGACCAATTTTTATGATATATGTTTCTTGCATTTGTCTACCTTCCGAATAGCAGAATAACTATTAAAACAACCGCTAGGTGGCGCTGGAGTCGAGTTATTAGTAAAACCCGTATTTATGGTCCGATTCGCCTCATATTTGAGATGTGTATTGACAATAGGAAAAACAATACCACTGCAAAAAAAAACCGCTAGGTGGCGTAGGAGTCGAGTGATTACTAAAAATC
>NW_023469644.1:0-5297 GCF_013731165.1 Rhagoletis pomonella | reverse complement strand
GTTTGTATTGGTATAAGATACATATATATTTTTACTTTATTTATTGGCCTTTGAAGTTAAAGATGCGCAACCGCACCTCAAATTAAATAAAATCCAACATTATAGCGGGAATGGTAAACGCAACCACGAATGTACCGAAAAACAAACTGAATAACTACAATCAAAATGCATAGACACCACAGACTAAGTATAGCCACCAATCCACCAATTGAAAAACTTCCACACACACTTCTCAGATGCTCAGTTCGATTTTTCGCTGTGCTTAATTGGCAGTAAGATGCACTGGTGAGACGACTGGTGCGCAAAATGCTTATTGCTGACATAGCAATCGGTGCGATGATTAGAAAATATTGCTGCTGCCTGCTGCAACTGGCGCTGTTGTGCGCCACAAGCAATTTTTTAGCCATTGAACGGATGCCAAATGACATTCGGTTGGCTCGCCATTGTTATTAATGTATGGAATGTTGTTAGCAGCACGTATTTGTGGCTATAATTAGTGTGATTATTTAGTTGGTATTTTCGTTGCGAGTAAAAGATTAAGATCTCAAAAAGTCAGCAACAACAATTTGCTCATCCATACCACTAAAATTGTGTGCATTAGGGTTATGATGGTACAGTTCTGCGGCTCTTATTATCTTCTCCAATATCAGATTGAAGAAATCACACGAAATGGAGTCAACTGGTCTGAAACCTCGTTTGGTATCAAACGGCTCGGCTAGGTCCTTCCCAATTCTGACGGAGCTGGTGTTATTGCTCAACGTCATTTTACAAAGCCGTAACGCAAGATTCGCGGGGATACCAAATTCAGACATTGCAGCATAAAGACAATTTTTTTCGTGCTGCGGAAAACGGGTTTTAAAACCGACAACCGATGCTATTCTCGCGAGTATTTCACAAGATTTGGCGTATTGTGAATACCTGATCTGTGGTGGATTTGCCAGGTCTAAAGCCACACTGATAAAGCCCAATCAGTTCGTTGACGGTGACATATGTCCTTTACACAATACACTCGATAAGATAAAACTAAACATTTTGTACTGAAATTATTTTAATTATTTTCAAAAATTTTGTACAGTGAGATTAAAGAATTTTTAAATATTTACTTAAAATTGATACATACACTGCCGGCAAAAAGTATTGGCACGGTAAATTTTTCACAATATATGCAACAATTTTTTTTTCTAATATTTTTCTGCCAAATTTTTTTAAAAAAATATTTCATTCTCCACCAAAAAAAATACAAATATAATTCCTAAACTTTGTGCAAAACTCCCGAACTTCAGCAAATTTTTTACAAGTACAAATTTTAAGTAGTTAGGAATTACCGTAGATTTTTGGCAATTTTTTTCACAGTCCATAAAAAAAATTTTTTTCGAAAATACTTTATACAGAAAAAATGCAAAACACTTTCAACAAAAAAAATCTCAAAAATGAATGCGATTTTTGACTAACTCCGAACTTGCATTTTTTTTTACTAAAATTTAATGGGCTACAAAACTGCATACTCAAAAAAAATCTGATTAAAAAGTTGAAAATTTGAAAATTTTCTAAATTTTCGCGAGTTTTGCGCAAAGTGTAGGAAATATATTTTTATGTTTTTTGTTGTTCAATGAACCATATTTAAAAAAAAAATTGTCGGAAAAATATTAGAAAAAAATTGTTGCATATCGTCACCTAAAATGCAAAAGGCCGTAACTAACATTTTTCGTATTTTACAGGAGAAGCAAAAAACGTTATAAATTAAAGACTACTTGTAGATTTAAGCTTAGAAAACAAAGACGGATTTGTTTCTGAAAACCAAATTAATGGGAAAAAAGTAGTTTTTAAGAAATGTTAGTTACGGCCTTTTGCACTCTATTTTTCTGAAACCAAAAAGCCGTAACTACTTGAAAAAAATTGTGCATAAAATAAAACAAATGGTTAAAATAAGAAAATGTGCTTTTAGGCTGTAACTAAAAAAGTTTTTAACAAGTTATGTCTTTTTGTATCTATTTATTGTAAGTATTTTAACACAAAAGAAACTATTTAATTAATAAATTTAATTCAAGAAAATAAAATTAAATTAAACTGGTTAAGAAAAACAAAATAATTCATTTGAAAACAACAAAACCTGCATTACAAATAGCAAATTAGAATAGGTTTAAGATGTAAAGGGTATATTATCATAAAAGCTGTGGCAGTCAGCCGGAAGTAAAAATTTAAGTTCCTGCAGGTGTTCCCATTTCTTTTTGGATATTGGTATTCTTTCGGTATGTAACTGTGAAGGTTCGATGTCCCTAAATTTTTGTTGTGTACGTTGTGGCAAAACGTTATAATCGTCGTTGATATTTGTTTTATAATAAATTATTCCAGATGGATCATATGCCAAGGCACGGATCCTATTAACAGTTGGCTCTCTGGATTTTTTGCCTGTAATGAAGATACTGAGTTTTTTAAACATAATTTATACATGTGTGTTAAATTTTACCTGGTCGAATAGATACGTAGCGCTTAGGAATACTTTCGTAGTCAAGGAAATACTTGTAATCAACATGATGCACTTTTAGAGGAAATGGGTTCTTTTTTTTTGTTTTATTCCGGGAATAAAGGCAGTAACACAATAACACAATTTGATAAAGAATGAAAGATAATGAAAACAACTGTAATTACGGATAACACAATGTGTCACATTGAAATAGAATCAAAGAGAATGAAAAAAAGTGTAGTTACGGCTTTTTGGTTTATGAAATTGTTGAAGTTGTAGTTACGGCCTTTTGATTTTCGCCTATAAAGTCGTTATTTTTGGACGTATGCATGTAAAATTTGCTGTGTACATGTGTTTCGGTTAAGTACTTCATAATCAATCAAAAAGTCAATTTTGAATTTTTTGTTAGTTACGGCCTTTTGCATTTTAGGTGACGATATATTGTGATAGAATCTTTTAATATTCAGCCGGGAATGCTGATGCAATCAGATAAACAGTGAAGATATGTAGCTTACCTGCTTCTAAACACTGCACGACACAGCTGCGTCTTCGTGAAACTTTTTTTTAAATGTCAGACAAATAACAGCACAACAAAAATAACACTGAAAAGCAGCAAAAATTTACGCACAAAAAATTATAGCTTTCATACAACATGTAGACCTAAAGCGCAAAAGAACACAAAAGTAAGAAACACCTACATACATACCTTCCAAACAGCATTACTGCTTTTAAATTTTCTTTGTAGTTGTTGGACAACATCATTGCAATTGATTTTCTTCTTATTGCTGTTGCGACTGAGTTTGTAGTAATTTTTCTTACTGTGAACACTGCAAATTGTCAGCTTGTTTATTTGTGTAATTTAACATTGTCTGCGCTGTTATTAGTGGGTTGTTACTTATATTGTATATACATCGTTTCTGTGTTAATTTAAATTTTATTTTATTTTATTTTGATTATATGTTATGTTGCTCGCAAATGTTTTTGTGTCCTTCGAATCGTTGAAAAATCTAGCACATCGTTCACGAATGATCGCAACCGATAAATACTGAAGTGATGAAAAGAAACAATTACACAACAATTGTAAGTAGTTGGTATGCAAATAAGTAAATACGTAAGTAATTACTTGGAACTATAGGAATTTGAAAACACAACGATGTAATGTAATGTTGTGTACTGTCAGTATTATTGCAAGATTACATAACTATTGGATTAGCATAAATCACTTAGAAGGGTGTGTAAACTGTAAACATACATAAATCTCATAAATGGTAATTAATGCAGGTATTTCTTAAATGGTTCATTTAATAAATATCTCATACAATTTCGCAAATCCACAAAGATAAATTTTAAGCGCTTTGATTTCTACAAAACAAATATTTAATAAAGAAAAACGTTTTGTTACACTGGCACACGAGTGTTTTTTTAATTCGAACAGTTATTCTTCAGGGCACGTATTTTTTAACTATTTTTCTTTCCAGAGCTGGGTAAATGCAATTACATTACAATTACAACTACATTCCTTAGTAATTGTAATTAGGAATCAATCCCTTCAGTTCATATCAAAAAATTTGTATGTGAACAATTTTTCAGGAAAAAAAGTTTTTAAAATGTACTTTTCATAGAGAATTTTCATGTGTGTATGTATGTGTGACTTTGTTCAAATTTTTTTCTCGCCCTGTTCTCCAGATATTTGAAAAACTATTAAATCGATTTGTTTTTGTTTTGTGCTGTAAAGTTTTTAAAAATGTATTAATCATGTTTAATGTTTATCCATTAACCCTAAAAATGTTAAATAAATCAAACACATGAAGAATGAACCCCGTCCATTTTGGTATGGAACGCCCTATATGTATTTAGCTTGTAAATTAGGTTGTTAAATAAAACTATTTGTCATAAGACGGACATGTTTAACAACATGTTAATATTTACAGAATCTAAGGTAAAGGCATCTTCAGTTGAAAGCGTCACGAACTACAATTGCTGAACTGCTCGTTCAACTTTTGTAGCCAGAAATGTTTACAGATTTTCTAAATCCCTAAGAAGAAAATTCCTTTCCATCGACGATATGAGACTTTAAGATCTGATCAAAACTGATAACATAATGGACATTTGATCTCCACTATTAGGTATAATTTTAATTATTACAACTATTAAAATTCTGCCACGCCCAATTTTAGGGTTTTATCGCTTAAGCAAAAAGTTCCCGAACAAATATTTTTATTGAATTAATATTCTACCGGAATCGGCAATAATATTTAAATTTTTTCAAAAACATGTTTTTTACAGCTTATTCCGCATTACATTAGAAAAAAAAACATTATATTATTATTATTATTATTATTAGTACATGTATAAAAGTAAGTATATTTGAATTGAAACAAAGTTAATATGTTTCTACTTTATTAAATACTTTATTTTAATCGCTTTCCTCTTAAGATTGTTTTACATATTCCAATATTCGTTCGTTCTTTATACATAGTTATAACGTTTATTGTTTAATTTAGATAGGCACTATTAGAAAATGTTTTATTTCTTATTACACTTATTAATAAATACATACATTAAGAAGGTATTTTGTCTCGAAGGATTCACGTAAAAGCAGCCATATCATTTATTAGAGAACACATCGTTGTTTAAACTTTAAAGTACTAAACCGCATACCAAGGAAATGCAAATTTTATAGGCGAGAGTAAAACTTGTCTTATTTCAAAACGGCGCTCTCTTTTAAGCTCTCTTCTTATATCTAAGTATCGGTATTTTAGTACGAATGGATAAGGGCTTGATGTCAGGAGCTACCGGTGACCAAATACCATTTTTGGCACAAATGTCAGTT
>NW_023469643.1:0-5298 GCF_013731165.1 Rhagoletis pomonella | reverse complement strand
CCATGAAAATCCATTCAGTAGTTCCGGAGATTAGTGAATTCAAACATAAAAACAATCTACAGTTTTATTATAGTATAGATAGATATTAAATACTATTTTCTGAAAACCTATTAAAAAGATATATCCCATTTCATGTGTACCGATTTTGAATGAACTATGCTTTACTTACTTTCACAAATATATAGTAGATTAATTATTTGTCAAAAGTGGAAGAATCGGATCACTAAAACATGTAGCTCCCATACAACTGATTGTTCAGATATGAGATTTTTTTTGTTGTAACTCCTCCATTTATGCAGATAGGAATATGAAATTGTGCAATACTTACACCAACAACAACAACAACAACAGAATACTTACCGTGAAACTACAAACATCGGGTGACTATAACCTATAGCTCCCATACAACTGATTGTTCAGAAATAAGATTCTTAGTTATAACTCCTTCATTTACGTAGCTAGGAACATGAAATTTCGCACTGTTTTCACTAATTATCAACATAAAACTTACAGTCACTATAACCCATGGGCGTAGCCAGAACGAAATTGGGGAGGGGGAGGCTTATACAAACAAATACTTTCCAAAACCAATAACTTATTTACCAAAAAAATATTTTGTATAGCTTAAAATTATTTTAACCAATAGAGGCAAATATGTTGTACAAAAACACATAAACAGAAGTTCACTTATTTTTTTACATGGAGGAAGCATCGAAAGCCTAACCCCGTCAGTGTGAGACTTTATCCCAAACTAAACTTCCTACCGTCATGTACCGTTCCCCTCCCATTATCATGGCTCATACTCATATTATTCAATTTTAAAAGTCCTTTTAAAAAATCCTGACGTCAGAGAGAAAAGCTAATAACGCTATTTTACTGCATATATTTGGCCCATGGCTTCGCGAATATATTGATTTTTTGTGTATTAAATTGCCTGTCGCACGGTGTTATGTGTATGTATAATTAGGTAGGTTAGGTTAGGTTAGGTTGATTGTGGCAGACCCCACCAGGGGGGTCTCGCTTAGACATTAATTGGGTTGTCCATTGTGTTACCACATTTACACGAGTTCTTTGAGCGGCAACTAAGATATTCTGTGTTAGAAACTAAGAGAAGCGCTGGGTGCTCAGAACAAAGTTCCGCAGGCAGCTGATGTCCACTCCGGAGAGCTTTCCTGGAGTATTGAAGAAATGAGCACCGAGGTCTTGCGAATGCCGGGCAGCTGAGATGATTCCACCTCATCTTCCAAACAGCTGCGGCAGTAGGGATCTGAGACGATGTTAAGTCGCACCGCGTGGGTTCCTATAGGACAATGTCCGGTCAGTACACCTGTGAGAATTGAGAGGTGGCGGTTAGCCAGTTGCAGAAGCTCCCTTGATCGCCCACGGTCGACAACCGGCCAGAAGGACCTTGCAACTTTGAATGTCGGGTTTTTTTCCCAGCGCTCGCTGAGCCGACTGTAAGCCCATCTGTCCAGAAGCAGGCCGCAGGTTGCCAACGGAACTCCTACGCCCTCCCTATCCGGGGCAATGGCCTCGAGGGTGCCCTGCCTAGCCAATTCATCAGCCCTGCAGTTTCCAGTGATGTCACTGTGTCCCGGTACCCAAATCAGCTTGATTTGGAAGTATTCCGAGGCACTTGAGAGAGAGGTCAGGCATTCCCCGACCAGTTTCGATCGCACCATAAGCGATACCAGCGCTTTAATTGTCGCTTGGCTATCAGAGTAGATATTCACCCTCCTTGTTGGCAGGGGGTTGGTGCGTAGCCAATCGGCTGCCTCTTTTATAGTGGCCACCTCAGCTTGGAAGACGCTGCAGAGGTCCGGCAGTCTGAACATAAGATCTATCGAGAGTTCCCGACAGTAGACCCCTCCACCGACTCTCCCGTCCAGCTTCGATCCGTCCGTGAATATGTTAATTGGACTCCTGTGCCAGAGACTGCCATTCTCCAATTCGCTCCTTGGAGGAATGTGCGTGGAGAAGGATCCGTTTGGGGCCAGCCCAGGAACACGCCAGTCTAATTCTTCCGGTAGGAAATCGAAACTTTGGAGAATCGTCGAGTGGCCGTGTACTGTGTTCAAACAGAACCCAGAGTTTTTGAGCCTAATGGCCGAGCGAACTGCCGCCACTTTTCCCGCGATATCAACAGGTGCGACGCTGAGCATAGCATTTAGTGCTAGAGTTGGAGTGGTCCGGAGCGCCCCGCTGATTCCAACGAGGGCCGCCCTTTGCACGCGCTCTAGCTTCCTAACAAGAGTAGACTTTTCCAGCTTCACTATGGTTTCATACAGCCAATATATCACTTTTGGAGAGAGGCCCCATCTCTTCCCTATAGCATTTTTACAGCAGTAAAGAGCCACTGATGCCTTTTTTTACTCGCTCCTCGATATTAAGCTTCCATGATAACTTCCTGTCCAGGATCACGCCCAGGAACTTGACCCTCTCAGAAAGAACAAGGGAAACGCCTCCTATCGAGGGAAGCTGGGCATGAGGCACTTTATACCTCCTGGTGAATAGTATGAGCTCCGCCTTTCCAGGATTTATAGCAAGTCCACAGCTAGAAGACCAGTTTGTGACCAAGTTCAGGTACCCTTGCATGAGATCATGCAGAGTGTCCAGGAACTTTCCTCTGACGATGAGGGCCACATCATCCGCATAGGCAATAACCCGGCATCCTCTCCTTTTCAACTCCTCCAAGATGCCGTTTATTACGACTATCCAGAGAAAGGGGGAAAGGACGCCTCCCTGCGGGGTGCCTCTGCTTACTTTACGCTGGTCAGAGGCATTTCCCCATTCCGCTATGACAGTTCTGTCGTGCAACAAGCGAGAGATGAGCCCAACTAAGTGGCTCTCGACTCCAAGCTTAGTTAGCGCTCTTAATATCGCCCATGGTAACACATTATTAAAAGCCCCGACTACAAAGTCTTTATTCCTAAGAGACTCCTCTATGACTTTAACAATTGAGTGCAAGGCAGATTCCAGGGATCTACCTTTTATGTACGCATGCTGAGAGAGGCTCAATCGCTCTCGAGGAATCCTGTTTCTTATATACAGGTCAATGAGCCTCTCAAAAGTTTTCAGTAAGAAGGAGGAGAGGCTGATTGGCCTGAAGTCTCTCGGAGACACATGAGAGCTTTTTCCTGCTTTAGGGATAAAGGTGACCCTCACCCTCCTCCAGGAGGCTCGCATAGATTGGGGTGAGCCAGCGACACGAGAGCTCGACAGCCTTTTGCAGCTGCGCAGGAATAATGCCATCCGGTCCGGGGGACTTGAAGGGCTTGAAATAGTCAATCGCCCAAAGCAGTCGGCGTTTCTCCAGTAGTTCACCGGAGAATGTTGGGCAGCCAACCGTACCGACACCGGTAGGCTCACACGGTGTGGGGTTTGCTGGGAAATGAGTGTCAAGGAGTAGCTTAAGCGACTACCCTCCGCTCATGGCCCAGTTTCCCTCTTCGTCCCTCAAGAATCCCAAAGGTACAGGACTCCTCGAAAGGATTCGCCTAAATCGAGACGATTCGTGACAACCTTTTACTACTTCGCAGAAATTTCTCCACGACTCAGTTCTGGCCTTTCTTATCTCGGACTTATATATACCCAGTCCGACCTTGTAGAGTTCCCAGTCGGAGTGTTGTCCACTCTTCCTGGTTTTGTTGAAAAGGAGCCTGCTCGACGCCCTAAGTTCCGAGTGCTCCATCGTCCACCATTTCGGTCGGACTTTGCCCGAGGGCCTGCTCAGCGGGCATGAGCTTTCAATGGCACACCTACAGGCTGATGTAAATTTCTCTACCGAGTCCTCAATCGAGCTTTCAGTGCTTAAGTTTGCCGGAGGGGCCTCTGGGAGTAGTTCACGCAACTTTTGGCTGTAGAGGTCGCAATTTGTTCTCCTAAAATTTCTATAGGGGATAATTTTAGGACGATCTTCGTCCAGATAAAACTCAATATATCTATGGTCCGAGAAGGAGTGATCCTGAAGAACCCTCCAGTCGGAAATACGGGATAGTAAAGAAGGCGAAGCAAGGTAAGGTCGAGGACCTCTTGCCTGGCCGCAGAGATATAGGTCGGTTCGTTACCTCTATTAAAAAATACCTAAGTCCTCACTTAGAATATAATCAAAAAGAGACTCACCTCTCGCGTTGATGTCTGAGCTTCCCCAGCACGAGTGCCTCGAGTTAGCGTCGGATCCAATGATAATATCGACTTTTCGTCTCCTCGCTTCGGCTATGGTCTCACGCAGCAATAGTGGAGGTGGTTCCACCTCGTCCTCATGGGCCATATATGCGGAAACAAGCCCGAGCCCTCTGGCGCCGTCCTCCAAGCTAACCGTCACAATGTCCTCATTGCTGAAATTAGGTAAAATTAGTGCTTTGAATTCGTTTCTGATGAGCATACAGGATCTTGGTCTACCAGCTTGTTTCTGCACCATCAGCTTAAATTTGGGCGTTTTAATCCCGGATATACCGTTACTACTCAGTCACGGCTCCTGGATCAGGACTACGTCGGCTCCACCTTGCTCAAGGTGGATGAGAAGGTTTGCGGACGCCGCCTTAGAGGGTTGGAGATTTATATGCAGGATCTTCATCCTCCAAAGTTTTCTCCAGCCACGCCAGTTCGGCGTCCTCGCTGACCGAGGCTAGAAGCCTCTCTTCCTCCACCCTGTCATAAAACTGTCCGATACTGATGACGGATCCCTCGGTTGAGAGAGCGTCCCCAGCACTTTCAGCTTCTGACGTGGCAGATTCTACCTCCATGCTCATGGGAGTTTCCTCCGCGTCGGGCTGGCCTATCATCGGCGCCTCCGGAGGTTGAGAGCAATCCCTCCTGGCATCGGATTGGTAGACCCTAAGAACTACCCTTTCGAAGCCATAAGTTATGAATCCCCCTGACTCAGCGAGGGGACCGAGGGCCTCAGCATTAAGTAAAATCAGCGCTTGCCGATGCGATTCATCGGACCCCTCAAACCTGATAACCCTCCAGTTTTGCGTGGGCAGTTGCGGGTTGCAGTACCGGAGGATTTCCTCTATCTCCTCTGGTGCTGAGGGCTCGGGGGGGAGCCAGACACGGGCACGTGGACGGGAAGGAAGGTCCCTCTCATCCACGGCTTCTAGCTTGGCACCTCTCCAAACCTCCCCCACCAGAGACACTGCAGCCTTATACATTGAAGCCGACCGTTCGTCGGCGCAAACAATTTTTTTTATGGATGCCGTGATGCCATCCAGCATCCTCGCATCTTGGAGGTGGTCCAGAGCTTCCTCTAACCAGCCTTAAGAAGACAGAGGAGATGGCTGTTGCCACGCGCCTCCA
>NW_023469642.1:0-5298 GCF_013731165.1 Rhagoletis pomonella | reverse complement strand
ACGTACATCCTAAAAATCTAACTCGATTTCCAATTTTTGTTCTGTGTTACGTTTTTATTTTACATTTTTACTTACAGTAATGATAACTCACTTCACACTGCAAAAACTTCAAAATCCAATTAATTAATCTTTCTTTTTCACTTCACACTTCATAAGGTTTATGATATAAACTGTATTATTTTAATTATTTGTTTGGAAATAGCACAAAATACGTCTATTTATTTGGGACACAAAACTCTTTTTGCCTAATTGCATCAGGATGTATGCAAAACCAAATGTATTATAACGGTATAAACAAAAGAGAAAATTTGAGAGCAAAGAAACTAAGTAGTAGATTTGAAATATGTATGCAATGCATATAATATTGAGTTTTGCATTTAACAGTACCTACAAACAAAAGAGAAAATTTGAACGCAGAGAAGTTAAATAGTAGGTTTGCAATATGTATGTAGTGCATGTAATATTGAAACTGGTACTCACACTCAAAAATTTAGAGTCTAAATACATATGTACGTATGTACATACACCACTGTACACTCGATACATACTTTCTCAGTTTATAGACGAAGATCCCAGAGCCGCCAGACAGCACTTATTTTATAATGGATGAAACCACCGAGTTTTGAGGTGTCTGGCAGAAGTTTTTGCAATGGGATGAAGTCTAAAAATGCCTGATACTACTTGAGGGTAGTGTTCTACAAAAAATGGGGTAGTTAAAAACAGTCATTTTAAAGTTGAAATGCCATTTTAGACATGAAATGTATTTTGAGTTGACTATGACAGACATAAAATGATGTTTATCTTAGAATCATGTTTAAATAGATAAAACTCTATTCTAATTTGACTATGACTACGGGCCATTATCTTATTTGAATGAAGCATCAAGCTGAGAGAAACAACGAAAGGCAATCGGCACAAATATGCATATAAACACAAATACATAATTGGAGCTACATAATCATTCTGTTCATACTCTTTTACTGCGAATATCACTTGCTCAAATATTCTTTAAGTTATTAGTAACATTTGTCACATATTCGCCGTTGTTTCTCATTTATTCTCATAAATGTAATATTGAGTTTTGTATTATAACCATACAAACAAAAGAGAAAATTTGAACGCAGAGAAGTAGTAGGTTTAAAATATGTACATATGTAGGGCATGTAATATTGAAAGTGATACTCACACTCTACATACATTCATATGTACGTTAAGGTGGCTCACGAAAGAAAAGTTACAGTGTTTCCACCGGAATTTCAAAATTCACTCTTTTCTAAGGACTCTCCCAAAATATTTCGAAAAAATGTTAAGAGTTAGTGGAGCTAAACCAAGTTAAAAAAACGCTAAAAATAAACGTTTTTATGTAGGTATAAAAGGTAAATCTTAATAATTTTTCGAAATATTTTCCGATGGAAAGAGGGTGTCCATTTTTTTTTTTTTTTGTATGGAGCGTGAGGCACCTTAATGTACGTACATACACCGCTGCACACTCGAAACTTACTTTCTGAGTTTACTCCCTCCTCTCATTTTATATATCTACTATTATCTAATTTGAATGAAGCATCAAAGTTCTAAATAGATAGTAGTTCAGCAATTCACACAAAAGGTTAAGTTAACGCGTTAAATGAATATGGTAGCGGAAAATTTTTACGAAAAATAAAAAGGTTGGAAAGGGCTAATTATAAAACCATGTAAAATTTTGCGGTTTGCACGCACTGATTTATCGATAAATATTTCGAAATATGGAATAGTTGAAATGAAAGCTGTGACCTTGCCCCTTTCATTTGATACCCATATTGTAGAAAAATTTAAAGGTTTTTGGGTAATCAAATTTATCGAATTATGTATGTATATCGAAGTCAAAATGTGTTGAAAATACTTATGTATTTAAATATGTATTTGTATTTGTATATGTGCATATAAAATGCACTCATAAGCTTATTATACTTTATTTACCAGCTTCGCATAATTGTAATACTTATAAGCATATTCTTGATACATTAAACAGTCAGTCCACTCATAAACCTCAAACCGTCGTGTTCTTTATTCTCTCTCTACATGGTAGCAGAGCAAGGTTACTGCTGTAGTGTCGGGTGTCGGAATTAAATAAATAAAATAAAAATCAAAAGTGCAAAATCTGCTGTAATAATAAAAATAAAATAACGCTTCAAGTAAGACTTTGAATTAATATACATATACATATATATAAAATTTATAAGTGAAATTATAAGTTAAAATGGAAAAGGGTTTTGAAGTAGAGAAACTCAAAGGCCAGGAAAATTTCCACAACTGGTGTTTCGCAATAAAAAATATATTAGCATTCAAAGGTCTGCATAAGTGTATAACCGATCCTGTCACAGAAACAAACGCTGAGAAATTAACTAATTGCAAAGCCCTGTTAGCTCTAAGCGTAGCGCCATCGCTGTACGTTCACATATCCAGATGTGAAACAGCGCTAGAAATATGGCAGAAACTAAAAAATCTGTATGAGGACAAAGGCTTAACAAGAAAAAATTGGGTTATTAAGAGGCCTGATCTCTTGCAGATTAGAAGACTGCGAGAACATGCAATCATACATTGATAGAATTAAAGATAATTCTAATAAATTAAATGAAATTGGTTTTGAGATAAATGAGGATTGGCTGACGGCGATAGTATTGGCTGGTTTAACTGATGCATATAAACCATTTATAATGGGAATTGAAGCATCAGACTCACAAATAAAATCAGAAACAATAATCGCTAAACTGTTGGACTCTGATACCAACACAACCACAAAAAGTGATGCATTTCTTAGTAAAAAAAGGTACGAAAATAAGCAAAAATACTTACAAAAGAAAAAATGCACAACTTGTGGAAAGAAACATGCAGGGGAATGTCACTACAAGAAAAATAATGCACAAAATGGCACAGCAAAAAATGCATTCACAGCGTTATTAACGAAAAGAAATAACGACGACTGGTATCTAGACAGTGGTGCATCGTCTCATATGACACCAAACGATAATTTGCTCACTAGCAAAAAAAATTCACTCGTTGACAAAATAATGTCAGCAAATGGAACAGCTATGACAGTAAGTTGCGTTGGCAAAACATCACTGAATATCAACGGGCAAGAAATTGTAGTTAACGAAATTCTACACGTGCCCGATTTATCAGTAAACCTTCTGTCAGCTGCAAAAATAGTGAGTCAGGGGAATGTAATAAAATTCGATGCAACAGGCTGTACAATACTTAACAAAAACAAAGAAGTAATTGTACAGTGCAAAGCGGAAAATGGTGTTTACAAACTGAAGGGAATCCAAGCAAAATGCTTGTTATCAAAACAAACAAATAACAACGCAATGCTATGGCACAGGCGACTTGGACACATAAATTTTCAAAGTTTAAAGAAAATGCGTGACGGCGCTGTTTCTGGTATTGATTTCAATGACGACGATCATGAAATAAAAAATTGTCAGATATGTCCCAAAGGCAAACAAACAAGAATTCCGTTTAAACAAAGTAACTCAAAAACAACAAAGCTACTCGAACTAATACATTCTGATCTATGTGGACCTATGGAAACGCAATCTATAGGACACGCCAAATATGTATTAACATTCATAGATGATTTCTCCCGAAAATTATTCGTTTACTTTCTCAAGTCAAAATCAGAAGTTTTCAATAACTTTAAAAATTTCAAAACATACATTGAACGCCAAACTGGATCTAAAATCAAAACAATACGGACGGACAATGGTGGTGAATATTGTTCAACTGAATTCGACAAATACTGTAAAGAGAATGGTATCAAGCATCAATTAAGTAATGCATATACTCCTCAGCAGAATGGAATTGCCGAAAGAATGAACCGAAGCTTAATTGAAAAAGCTAAATGTCTCCTGTTTGATGCAAATCTTCAAAAATGTTATTGGGCAGAAGCAACAAATATGGCAGCCTACTTAATCAACAAAAGTATTTGTTCGTCGCATGGAAAAATTCCTGATGAAATATTCTATAAAAAAAAAATAGACATATCTAACCTGAAATTGTTTGGTTGTGAAGCAATGGTTCACATAAACAAAGAAAAACGTAAAAAATGGGATCCTAAATCCAAGAAAATGTTTTTCGTGGGCTATGATGACGACATTAAAGGTTTTCGCTGTATTGATCCAATAACAAAGAAACTGGTTATAAGTCGAGATGTAATATTCTACGAAAAACCTCAACCAAAGTCGACCTTAAAAATCTATAACGACGAAGTGAGGGAAATAAAGAGAAGCGATGAAGACACATTTGAAGAAGTTAGCATAAAACCTGATGAATCGAACGAAGACGTACAAAGTGTTGCGGAAGATGACACCATGATAGAATCACCGAATCAAACCCAAAATGATCCAGATTATGTTCCTGAACAAAGTATTGATGAATCTGAAGAAGAAAGAAGAGTCACACGATCTAAAGCTAAGGTATCTGTACCATCTTTTCAATTTAATGCTTTTGCATTTCTTTCACAGCCATTAACAGTATCAGAAGCTATAAACGGTGAAAAAGCGAAAGAATGGGAAGATGCAATGAATGAAGAAATGGAATCACATAGATCAAATAACACCTGGTCGTTGATGAAACTACCAGATGGAAGAAAGCCTATAAAAGCAAAATGGGTCTTTAAAGTAAAACAAGATGAGGTCGGTAAAGCTGTAAAATATAAAGCACGACTTGTTGCAAAAGGCTGTGCACAAAAATACGGCATCGATTATGATGAAACATTCTCGCCGGTGGTTAGATACACATCAATAAGGTTTTTAGTGGCTTTAGCAGTAAAAAACGGCTATAAAATCCATCAAATGGATGTAGTGACTGCGTTTCTTCAAGGTGATCTTAAAGAAACAATATACATGGAACAACCAGAAGGTTACAATGATGGCACTAACAAGGTATGTAAGCTAAACAAAGCTGTTTACGGACTGAAACAAGCCGGAAGACAGTGGAACTTAAAGCTCGATTCAGCATTAAAAGAATTCGGGTTACAAAGGTGTAAAACTGATCCATGCATTTACTATGATAAAGAATTGAATCTGATAATTGCAATATACGTCGATGATTTCCTTATACTCTACAAAGGTAGTAATAACCTAGAAAAACTAATGCAGTACCTTAACAAAAAATTCAAAATGAAAGATTTGGGATCTGCTCAAAGTTGTCTTGGAATACGTATCACGCAGAGCAAAAATTGCGACGAAATTACACTAGATCAATCGTCATATATAAATGAAATTCTTGAACGTTTTGGTATGCAGGATTGTAAGCCAGTGG